>NC_138979.1:87855088-88100560 GCF_964341445.2 Mesoplodon mirus | reverse complement strand
GATCCAGTTGGTAATTGAGAAGCCTGGCAGAGGGCAGTCTTTTCCCCATTTGAAAGGTCGATAGTGGCGGCCTCAAGGCTGACTGAAAGACACTGCCCTTACCCGTCTTCTAGTCACCTCCAGGAGTGCCTCAGTGAAGACAGTGAGTTTTCTCCTACGAATCCAGGTGGTCTCCAGTGCCTTGCTGGGAGCTCATCCCACGCTTGCCCTAGCTAAAGTGTGAAGTCAAAGTGACCCCTAGCCTCAAGGGAAGCGCGAGCGCTTCCTATCAGCCAAGTTGGGTGGGCAGCCACCTCCATGAACCCTGACGCCATAGAGTGCTTTAACTCCTCTGCGGCTTTGCGTAGGCCTAAGAGAGTCGCGTGTGAATTCCTTCCGAGGGAGAGCATGTGCGCTGGGAGTCCCCGTTTTGTTTTCCGAGCCACACAACACAGGACAGACTGCTGGGGTCAGCTCTTGCTACGCAGAGCGAAGGGCAGTGAACTGCTTCTCGCTTGCAGAGCTTGATGTCTACAGCTGTAAGGCAGCCCCGGGACCAAGTTTTGGCCAGTATTACATTCAGCGTGGCTCTCCCTCTGTGGAGGCCCTCCGAACGGCACTGAGAGAATCCCTGAGCCTAAAGTGCATCCTGGCAACCCTTAACCTGTCATCTCACTATTGTGACGCAAGGTACACTGCAGGTGCAGCCTGACAGAAAGTACAGAAAAGCCGGTACGACTCTGAGGCATTTGGACGAGGCAAGGTCCCCTCGGCCTGACTAAGTCATTAAGCGGGTGCTGCTCCTCGTGGCACGCAGAACACCCCCCGTCCAACGAAGTGGGATCCTAGAAAGGCCCAGTGTTGCTGAAAGTCTCCAGGTGTCAGTCAGCGAGTGCTGGCAAATGCGTCGTGGGCTCAAGTTGGCACTGGGAGGATGTGGGAGAAGCCCGACTTTCCCCCTTTGGAAAGCCACTTCGTTGCAGCTTCCAAGCCGCCTGCTACTATTCACTCCACAGATTCCTCTGAGGAGCGGTGAGTTTTTCCAAAAGAAACCAGGTGCTTGCGATTCCTTCCGGGGAGCTCACCCCCAGGAGCATACTGTAGCTAAGGTGCCCACTAAATGTGACCTCTAGTCTCGAGGTAAGGTGCACATTTTCCCATTCCCAGAGATAGGGGCGCCCCGGTTTCCAGGAGGTCTTAGTCAGTGGACGGCTTTAGCTTTAGTATGCCTCACAGCGCTCAAGACTCTCACGTGGGCACTTCTTTCCAAGGAAGTACACTGCGTACCCAAAGCCTTCTGAGCACAAGCAAGGGATACACAGCTCTGGGCACATCCCTCCCTATGCAGTTGGAAGGGCCGGGAACTAAGGTGTTCTCTGAGGCGAGCGTCCCACAGCTTTGAAACAGCCCCAGGAACGCGGTTCTTGGCAGGGTTTCGTTCCCTGCGGGTCTGCCACGTTGAGGAAAACTAAGCGGCCCTGAAAGAAACCACCGGGGCTCCAATTCGGTTTGGGGACTCCTGCTCGACGTCTCTCTAGGTGATGCGGAAACTGGACTTTAGGTCCAGCCCGAAGTAATGCAGAGAGTAGCCCCGAGCATTGCTAGGCATTGGGAACATCCGAAGTCACCCAGGTAGGCCTGCTGAGGGCAGTTCGGGGTTTGTGCCGTTCACCACATGCAGCACACACTGCATCCAAAAGTTTCATCGCAGAAGGCCGAACTGTGTTCCACGGGTCTCCCTTGGATTGTCAGAGAAGATAGGTGTATGTGCTGGGTGATCCAGTTGGTAATTGAGAAGCCTGGCAGAGGGCAGTCTTTTCCCCATTTGAAAGGTCGATAGTGGCGGCCTCAAGGCTGACTGAAAGACACTGCCCTTACCCGTCTTCTAGTCACCTCCAGGAGTGCCTCAGTGAAGACAGTGAGTTTTCTCCTACGAATCCAGGTGGTCTCCAGTGCCTTGCTGGGAGCTCATCCCACGCTTGCCCTAGCTAAAGTGTGAAGTCAAAGTGACCCCTAGCCTCAAGGGAAGCGCGAGCGCTTCCTATCAGCCAAGTTGGGTGGGCAGCCACCTCCATGAACCCTGACGCCATAGAGTGCTTTAACTCCTCTGCGGCTTTGCGTAGGCCTAAGAGAGTCGCGTGTGAATTCCTTCCGAGGGAGAGCATGTGCGCTGGGAGTCCCCGTTTTGTTTTCCGAGCCACACAACACAGGACAGACTGCTGGGGTCAGCTCTTGCTACGCAGAGCGAAGGGCAGTGAACTGCTTCTCGCTTGCAGAGCTTGATGTCTACAGCTGTAAGGCAGCCCCGGGACAAAGTTTTGGCCAGTATTACATTCAGCGTGGCTCTCCCTCTGTGGAGGCCCTCCGAACGGCACTGAGAGAATCCCTGAGCCTAAAGTGCATCCTGGCAACCCTTAACCTGTCATCTCACTATTGTGACGCAAGGTACACTGCAGGTGCAGCCTGACAGAAAGTACAGAAAAGCCGGTACGACTCTGAGGCATTTGGACGAGGCAAGGTCCCCTCGGCCTGACTAAGTCATTAAGCGGGTGCTGCTCCTCGTGGCACGCAGAACACCCCCCGTCCAACGAAGTGGGATCCTAGAAAGGCCCAGTGTTGCTGAAAGTCTCCAGGTGTCAGTCAGCGAGTGCTGGCAAATGCGTCGTGGGCTCAAGTTGGCACTGGGAGGATGTGGGAGAAGCCCGACTTTCCCCCTTTGGAAAGCCACTTCGTTGCAGCTTCCAAGCCGCCTGCTACTATTCACTCCACAGATTCCTCTGAGGAGCGGTGACTTTTTCCAAAAGAAACCAGGTGCTTGCGATTCCTTCCGGGGAGCTCACCCCCAGGAGCATACTGTAGCTAAGGTGCCCACTAAATGTGACCTCTAGTCTCGAGGTAAGGTGCACATTTTCCCATTCCCAGAGATAGGGGCGCCCCGGTTTCCAGGAGGTCTTAGTCAGTGGACGGCTTTAGCTTTAGTATGCCTCACAGCGCTCAAGACTCTCACGTGGGCACTTCTTTCCAAGGAAGTACACTGCGTACCCAAAGCCTTCTGAGCACAAGCAAGGGATACACAGCTCTGGGCACATCCCTCCCTATGCAGTTGGAAGGGCCGGGAACTAAGGTGTTCTCTGAGGCGAGCGTCCCACAGCTTTGAAACAGCCCCAGGAACGCGGTTCTTGGCAGGGTTTCGTTCCCTGCGGGTCTGCCACGTTGAGGAAAACTAAGCGGCCCTGAAAGAAACCACCGGGGCTCCAATTCGGTTTGGGGACTCCTGCTCGACGTCTCTCTAGGTGATGCGGAAACTGGACTTTAGGTCCAGCCCGAAGTAATGCAGAGAGTAGCCCCGAGCATTGCTAGGCATTGGGAACATCCGAAGTCACCCAGGTAGGCCTGCTGAGGGCAGTTCGGGGTTTGTGCCGTTCACCACATGCAGCACACACTGCATCCAAAAGTTTCATCGCAGAAGGCCGAACTGTGTTCCACGGGTCTCCCTTGGATTGTCAGAGAAGATAGGTGTATGTGCTGGGTGATCCAGTTGGTAATTGAGAAGCCTGGCAGAGGGCAGTCTTTTCCCCATTTGAAAGGTCGATAGTGGCGGCCTCAAGGCTGACTGAAAGACACTGCCCTTACCCGTCTTCTAGTCACCTCCAGGAGTGCCTCAGTGAAGACAGTGAGTTTTCTCCTACGAATCCAGGTGGTCTCCAGTGCCTTGCTGGGAGCTCATCCCACGCTTGCCCTAGCTAAAGTGTGAAGTCAAAGTGACCCCTAGCCTCAAGGGAAGCGCGAGCGCTTCCTATCAGCCAAGTTGGGTGGGCAGCCACCTCCATGAACCCTGACGCCATAGAGTGCTTTAACTCCTCTGCGGCTTTGCGTAGGCCTAAGAGAGTCGCGTGTGAATTCCTTCCGAGGGAGAGCATGTGCGCTGGGAGTCCCCGTTTTGTTTTCCGAGCCACACAACACAGGACAGACTGCTGGGGTCAGCTCTTGCTACGCAGAGCGAAGGGCAGTGAACTGCTTCTCGCTTGCAGAGCTTGATGTCTACAGCTGTAAGGCAGCCCCGGGACAAAGTTTTGGCCAGTATTACATTCAGCGTGGCTCTCCCTCTGTGGAGGCCCTCCGAACGGCACTGAGAGAATCCCTGAGCCTAAAGTGCATCCTGGCAACCCTTAACCTGTCATCTCACTATTGTGACGCAAGGTACACTGCAGGTGCAGCCTGACAGAAAGTACAGAAAAGCCGGTACGACTCTGAGGCATTTGGACGAGGCAAGGTCCCCTCGGCCTGACTAAGTCATTAAGCGGGTGCTGCTCCTCGTGGCACGCAGAACACCCCCCGTCCAACGAAGTGGGATCCTAGAAAGGCCCAGTGTTGCTGAAAGTCTCCAGGTGTCAGTCAGCGAGTGCTGGCAAATGCGTCGTGGGCTCAAGTTGGCACTGGGAGGATGTGGGAGAAGCCCGACTTTCCCCCTTTGGAAAGCCACTTCGTTGCAGCTTCCAAGCCGCCTGCTACTATTCACTCCACAGATTCCTCTGAGGAGCGGTGACTTTTTCCAAAAGAAACCAGGTGCTTGCGATTCCTTCCGGGGAGCTCACCCCCAGGAGCATACTGTAGCTAAGGTGCCCACTAAATGTGACCTCTAGTCTCGAGGTAAGGTGCACATTTTCCCATTCCCAGAGATAGGGGCGCCCCGGTTTCCAGGAGGTCTTAGTCAGTGGACGGCTTTAGCTTTAGTATGCCTCACAGCGCTCAAGACTCTCACGTGGGCACTTCTTTCCAAGGAAGTACACTGCGTACCCAAAGCCTTCTGAGCACAAGCAAGGGATACACAGCTCTGGGCACATCCCTCCCTATGCAGTTGGAAGGGCCGGGAACTAAGGTGTTCTCTGAGGCGAGCGTCCCACAGCTTTGAAACAGCCCCAGGAACGCGGTTCTTGGCAGGGTTTCGTTCCCTGCGGGTCTGCCACGTTGAGGAAAACTAAGCGGCCCTGAAAGAAACCACCGGGGCTCCAATTCGGTTTGGGGACTCCTGCTCGACGTCTCTCTAGGTGATGCGGAAACTGGACTTTAGGTCCAGCCCGAAGTAATGCAGAGAGTAGCCCCGAGCATTGCTAGGCATTGGGAACATCCGAAGTCACCCAGGTAGGCCTGCTGAGGGCAGTTCGGGGTTTGTGCCGTTCACCACATGCAGCACACACTGCATCCAAAAGTTTCATCGCAGAAGGCCGAACTGTGTTCCACGGGTCTCCCTTGGATTGTCAGAGAAGATAGGTGTATGTGCTGGGTGATCCAGTTGGTAATTGAGAAGCCTGGCAGAGGGCAGTCTTTTCCCCATTTGAAAGGTCGATAGTGGCGGCCTCAAGGCTGACTGAAAGACACTGCCCTTACCCGTCTTCTAGTCACCTCCAGGAGTGCCTCAGTGAAGACAGTGAGTTTTCTCCTACGAATCCAGGTGGTCTCCAGTGCCTTGCTGGGAGCTCATCCCACGCTTGCCCTAGCTAAAGTGTGAAGTCAAAGTGACCCCTAGCCTCAAGGGAAGCGCGAGCGCTTCCTATCAGCCAAGTTGGGTGGGCAGCCACCTCCATGAACCCTGACGCCATAGAGTGCTTTAACTCCTCTGCGGCTTTGCGTAGGCCTAAGAGAGTCGCGTGTGAATTCCTTCCGAGGGAGAGCATGTGCGCTGGGAGTCCCCGTTTTGTTTTCCGAGCCACACAACACAGGACAGACTGCTGGGGTCAGCTCTTGCTACGCAGAGCGAAGGGCAGTGAACTGCTTCTCGCTTGCAGAGCTTGATGTCTACAGCTGTAAGGCAGCCCCGGGACAAAGTTTTGGCCAGTATTACATTCAGCGTGGCTCTCCCTCTGTGGAGGCCCTCCGAACGGCACTGAGAGAATCCCTGAGCCTAAAGTGCATCCTGGCAACCCTTAACCTGTCATCTCACTATTGTGACGCAAGGTACACTGCAGGTGCAGCCTGACAGAAAGTACAGAAAAGCCGGTACGACTCTGAGGCATTTGGACGAGGCAAGGTCCCCTCGGCCTGACTAAGTCATTAAGCGGGTGCTGCTCCTCGTGGCACGCAGAACACCCCCCGTCCAACGAAGTGGGATCCTAGAAAGGCCCAGTGTTGCTGAAAGTCTCCAGGTGTCAGTCAGCGAGTGCTGGCAAATGCGTCGTGGGCTCAAGTTGGCACTGGGAGGATGTGGGAGAAGCCCGACTTTCCCCCTTTGGAAAGCCACTTCGTTGCAGCTTCCAAGCCGCCTGCTACTATTCACTCCACAGATTCCTCTGAGGAGCGGTGAGTTTTTCCAAAAGAAACCAGGTGCTTGCGATTCCTTCCGGGGAGCTCACCCCCAGGAGCATACTGTAGCTAAGGTGCCCACTAAATGTGACCTCTAGTCTCGAGGTAAGGTGCACATTTTCCCATTCCCAGAGATAGGGGCGCCCCGGTTTCCAGGAGGTCTTAGTCAGTGGACGGCTTTAGCTTTAGTATGCCTCACAGCGCTCAAGACTCTCACGTGGGCACTTCTTTCCAAGGAAGTACACTGCGTACCCAAAGCCTTCTGAGCACAAGCAAGGGATACACAGCTCTGGGCACATCCCTCCCTATGCAGTTGGAAGGGCCGGGAACTAAGGTGTTCTCTGAGGCGAGCGTCCCACAGCTTTGAAACAGCCCCAGGAACGCGGTTCTTGGCAGGGTTTCGTTCCCTGCGGGTCTGCCACGTTGAGGAAAACTAAGCGGCCCTGAAAGAAACCACCGGGGCTCCAATTCGGTTTGGGGACTCCTGCTCGACGTCTCTCTAGGTGATGCGGAAACTGGACTTTAGGTCCAGCCCGAAGTAATGCAGAGAGTAGCCCCGAGCATTGCTAGGCATTGGGAACATCCGAAGTCACCCAGGTAGGCCTGCTGAGGGCAGTTCGGGGTTTGTGCCGTTCACCACATGCAGCACACACTGCATCCAAAAGTTTCATCGCAGAAGGCCGAACTGTGTTCCACGGGTCTCCCTTGGATTGTCAGAGAAGATAGGTGTATGTGCTGGGTGATCCAGTTGGTAATTGAGAAGCCTGGCAGAGGGCAGTCTTTTCCCCATTTGAAAGGTCGATAGTGGCGGCCTCAAGGCTGACTGAAAGACACTGCCCTTACCCGTCTTCTAGTCACCTCCAGGAGTGCCTCAGTGAAGACAGTGAGTTTTCTCCTACGAATCCAGGTGGTCTCCAGTGCCTTGCTGGGAGCTCATCCCACGCTTGCCCTAGCTAAAGTGTGAAGTCAAAGTGACCCCTAGCCTCAAGGGAAGCGCGAGCGCTTCCTATCAGCCAAGTTGGGTGGGCAGCCACCTCCATGAACCCTGACGCCATAGAGTGCTTTAACTCCTCTGCGGCTTTGCGTAGGCCTAAGAGAGTCGCGTGTGAATTCCTTCCGAGGGAGAGCATGTGCGCTGGGAGTCCCCGTTTTGTTTTCCGAGCCACACAACACAGGACAGACTGCTGGGGTCAGCTCTTGCTACGCAGAGCGAAGGGCAGTGAACTGCTTCTCGCTTGCAGAGCTTGATGTCTACAGCTGTAAGGCAGCCCCGGGACAAAGTTTTGGCCAGTATTACATTCAGCGTGGCTCTCCCTCTGTGGAGGCCCTCCGAACGGCACTGAGAGAATCCCTGAGCCTAAAGTGCATCCTGGCAACCCTTAACCTGTCATCTCACTATTGTGACGCAAGGTACACTGCAGGTGCAGCCTGACAGAAAGTACAGAAAAGCCGGTACGACTCTGAGGCATTTGGACGAGGCAAGGTCCCCTCGGCCTGACTAAGTCATTAAGCGGGTGCTGCTCCTCGTGGCACGCAGAACACCCCCCGTCCAACGAAGTGGGATCCTAGAAAGGCCCAGTGTTGCTGAAAGTCTCCAGGTGTCAGTCAGCGAGTGCTGGCAAATGCGTCGTGGGCTCAAGTTGGCACTGGGAGGATGTGGGAGAAGCCCGACTTTCCCCCTTTGGAAAGCCACTTCGTTGCAGCTTCCAAGCCGCCTGCTACTATTCACTCCACAGATTCCTCTGAGGAGCGGTGACTTTTTCCAAAAGAAACCAGGTGCTTGCGATTCCTTCCGGGGAGCTCACCCCCAGGAGCATACTGTAGCTAAGGTGCCCACTAAATGTGACCTCTAGTCTCGAGGTAAGGTGCACATTTTCCCATTCCCAGAGATAGGGGCGCCCCGGTTTCCAGGAGGTCTTAGTCAGTGGACGGCTTTAGCTTTAGTATGCCTCACAGCGCTCAAGACTCTCACGTGGGCACTTCTTTCCAAGGAAGTACACTGCGTACCCAAAGCCTTCTGAGCACAAGCAAGGGATACACAGCTCTGGGCACATCCCTCCCTATGCAGTTGGAAGGGCCGGGAACTAAGGTGTTCTCTGAGGCGAGCGTCCCACAGCTTTGAAACAGCCCCAGGAACGCGGTTCTTGGCAGGGTTTCGTTCCCTGCGGGTCTGCCACGTTGAGGAAAACTAAGCGGCCCTGAAAGAAACCACCGGGGCTCCAATTCGGTTTGGGGACTCCTGCTCGACGTCTCTCTAGGTGATGCGGAAACTGGACTTTAGGTCCAGCCCGAAGTAATGCAGAGAGTAGCCCCGAGCATTGCTAGGCATTGGGAACATCCGAAGTCACCCAGGTAGGCCTGCTGAGGGCAGTTCGGGGTTTGTGCCGTTCACCACATGCAGCACACACTGCATCCAAAAGTTTCATCGCAGAAGGCCGAACTGTGTTCCACGGGTCTCCCTTGGATTGTCAGAGAAGATAGGTGTATGTGCTGGGTGATCCAGTTGGTAATTGAGAAGCCTGGCAGAGGGCAGTCTTTTCCCCATTTGAAAGGTCGATAGTGGCGGCCTCAAGGCTGACTGAAAGACACTGCCCTTACCCGTCTTCTAGTCACCTCCAGGAGTGCCTCAGTGAAGACAGTGAGTTTTCTCCTACGAATCCAGGTGGTCTCCAGTGCCTTGCTGGGAGCTCATCCCACGCTTGCCCTAGCTAAAGTGTGAAGTCAAAGTGACCCCTAGCCTCAAGGGAAGCGCGAGCGCTTCCTATCAGCCAAGTTGGGTGGGCAGCCACCTCCATGAACCCTGACGCCATAGAGTGCTTTAACTCCTCTGCGGCTTTGCGTAGGCCTAAGAGAGTCGCGTGTGAATTCCTTCCGAGGGAGAGCATGTGCGCTGGGAGTCCCCGTTTTGTTTTCCGAGCCACACAACACAGGACAGACTGCTGGGGTCAGCTCTTGCTACGCAGAGCGAAGGGCAGTGAACTGCTTCTCGCTTGCAGAGCTTGATGTCTACAGCTGTAAGGCAGCCCCGGGACAAAGTTTTGGCCAGTATTACATTCAGCGTGGCTCTCCCTCTGTGGAGGCCCTCCGAACGGCACTGAGAGAATCCCTGAGCCTAAAGTGCATCCTGGCAACCCTTAACCTGTCATCTCACTATTGTGACGCAAGGTACACTGCAGGTGCAGCCTGACAGAAAGTACAGAAAAGCCGGTACGACTCTGAGGCATTTGGACGAGGCAAGGTCCCCTCGGCCTGACTAAGTCATTAAGCGGGTGCTGCTCCTCGTGGCACGCAGAACACCCCCCGTCCAACGAAGTGGGATCCTAGAAAGGCCCAGTGTTGCTGAAAGTCTCCAGGTGTCAGTCAGCGAGTGCTGGCAAATGCGTCGTGGGCTCAAGTTGGCACTGGGAGGATGTGGGAGAAGCCCGACTTTCCCCCTTTGGAAAGCCACTTCGTTGCAGCTTCCAAGCCGCCTGCTACTATTCACTCCACAGATTCCTCTGAGGAGCGGTGACTTTTTCCAAAAGAAACCAGGTGCTTGCGATTCCTTCCGGGGAGCTCACCCCCAGGAGCATACTGTAGCTAAGGTGCCCACTAAATGTGACCTCTAGTCTCGAGGTAAGGTGCACATTTTCCCATTCCCAGAGATAGGGGCGCCCCGGTTTCCAGGAGGTCTTAGTCAGTGGACGGCTTTAGCTTTAGTATGCCTCACAGCGCTCAAGACTCTCACGTGGGCACTTCTTTCCAAGGAAGTACACTGCGTACCCAAAGCCTTCTGAGCACAAGCAAGGGATACACAGCTCTGGGCACATCCCTCCCTATGCAGTTGGAAGGGCCGGGAACTAAGGTGTTCTCTGAGGCGAGCGTCCCACAGCTTTGAAACAGCCCCAGGAACGCGGTTCTTGGCAGGGTTTCGTTCCCTGCGGGTCTGCCACGTTGAGGAAAACTAAGCGGCCCTGAAAGAAACCACCGGGGCTCCAATTCGGTTTGGGGACTCCTGCTCGACGTCTCTCTAGGTGATGCGGAAACTGGACTTTAGGTCCAGCCCGAAGTAATGCAGAGAGTAGCCCCGAGCATTGCTAGGCATTGGGAACATCCGAAGTCACCCAGGTAGGCCTGCTGAGGGCAGTTCGGGGTTTGTGCCGTTCACCACATGCAGCACACACTGCATCCAAAAGTTTCATCGCAGAAGGCCGAACTGTGTTCCACGGGTCTCCCTTGGATTGTCAGAGAAGATAGGTGTATGTGCTGGGTGATCCAGTTGGTAATTGAGAAGCCTGGCAGAGGGCAGTCTTTTCCCCATTTGAAAGGTCGATAGTGGCGGCCTCAAGGCTGACTGAAAGACACTGCCCTTACCCGTCTTCTAGTCACCTCCAGGAGTGCCTCAGTGAAGACAGTGAGTTTTCTCCTACGAATCCAGGTGGTCTCCAGTGCCTTGCTGGGAGCTCATCCCACGCTTGCCCTAGCTAAAGTGTGAAGTCAAAGTGACCCCTAGCCTCAAGGGAAGCGCGAGCGCTTCCTATCAGCCAAGTTGGGTGGGCAGCCACCTCCATGAACCCTGACGCCATAGAGTGCTTTAACTCCTCTGCGGCTTTGCGTAGGCCTAAGAGAGTCGCGTGTGAATTCCTTCCGAGGGAGAGCATGTGCGCTGGGAGTCCCCGTTTTGTTTTCCGAGCCACACAACACAGGACAGACTGCTGGGGTCAGCTCTTGCTACGCAGAGCGAAGGGCAGTGAACTGCTTCTCGCTTGCAGAGCTTGATGTCTACAGCTGTAAGGCAGCCCCGGGACAAAGTTTTGGCCAGTATTACATTCAGCGTGGCTCTCCCTCTGTGGAGGCCCTCCGAACGGCACTGAGAGAATCCCTGAGCCTAAAGTGCATCCTGGCAACCCTTAACCTGTCATCTCACTATTGTGACGCAAGGTACACTGCAGGTGCAGCCTGACAGAAAGTACAGAAAAGCCGGTACGACTCTGAGGCATTTGGACGAGGCAAGGTCCCCTCGGCCTGACTAAGTCATTAAGCGGGTGCTGCTCCTCGTGGCACGCAGAACACCCCCCGTCCAACGAAGTGGGATCCTAGAAAGGCCCAGTGTTGCTGAAAGTCTCCAGGTGTCAGTCAGCGAGTGCTGGCAAATGCGTCGTGGGCTCAAGTTGGCACTGGGAGGATGTGGGAGAAGCCCGACTTTCCCCCTTTGGAAAGCCACTTCGTTGCAGCTTCCAAGCCGCCTGCTACTATTCACTCCACAGATTCCTCTGAGGAGCGGTGACTTTTTCCAAAAGAAACCAGGTGCTTGCGATTCCTTCCGGGGAGCTCACCCCCAGGAGCATACTGTAGCTAAGGTGCCCACTAAATGTGACCTCTAGTCTCGAGGTAAGGTGCACATTTTCCCATTCCCAGAGATAGGGGCGCCCCGGTTTCCAGGAGGTCTTAGTCAGTGGACGGCTTTAGCTTTAGTATGCCTCACAGCGCTCAAGACTCTCACGTGGGCACTTCTTTCCAAGGAAGTACACTGCGTACCCAAAGCCTTCTGAGCACAAGCAAGGGATACACAGCTCTGGGCACATCCCTCCCTATGCAGTTGGAAGGGCCGGGAACTAAGGTGTTCTCTGAGGCGAGCGTCCCACAGCTTTGAAACAGCCCCAGGAACGCGGTTCTTGGCAGGGTTTCGTTCCCTGCGGGTCTGCCACGTTGAGGAAAACTAAGCGGCCCTGAAAGAAACCACCGGGGCTCCAATTCGGTTTGGGGACTCCTGCTCGACGTCTCTCTAGGTGATGCGGAAACTGGACTTTAGGTCCAGCCCGAAGTAATGCAGAGAGTAGCCCCGAGCATTGCTAGGCATTGGGAACATCCGAAGTCACCCAGGTAGGCCTGCTGAGGGCAGTTCGGGGTTTGTGCCGTTCACCACATGCAGCACACACTGCATCCAAAAGTTTCATCGCAGAAGGCCGAACTGTGTTCCACGGGTCTCCCTTGGATTGTCAGAGAAGATAGGTGTATGTGCTGGGTGATCCAGTTGGTAATTGAGAAGCCTGGCAGAGGGCAGTCTTTTCCCCATTTGAAAGGTCGATAGTGGCGGCCTCAAGGCTGACTGAAAGACACTGCCCTTACCCGTCTTCTAGTCACCTCCAGGAGTGCCTCAGTGAAGACAGTGAGTTTTCTCCTACGAATCCAGGTGGTCTCCAGTGCCTTGCTGGGAGCTCATCCCACGCTTGCCCTAGCTAAAGTGTGAAGTCAAAGTGACCCCTAGCCTCAAGGGAAGCGCGAGCGCTTCCTATCAGCCAAGTTGGGTGGGCAGCCACCTCCATGAACCCTGACGCCATAGAGTGCTTTAACTCCTCTGCGGCTTTGCGTAGGCCTAAGAGAGTCGCGTGTGAATTCCTTCTGAGGGAGAGCATGTGCGCTGGGAGTCCCCGTTTTGTTTTCCGAGCCACACAACACAGGACAGACTGCTGGGGTCAGCTCTTGCTACGCAGAGCGAAGGGCAGTGAACTGCTTCTCGCTTGCAGAGCTTGATGTCTACAGCTGTAAGGCAGCCCCGGGACAAAGTTTTGGCCAGTATTACATTCAGCGTGGCTCTCCCTCTGTGGAGGCCCTCCGAACGGCACTGAGAGAATCCCTGAGCCTAAAGTGCATCCTGGCAACCCTTAACCTGTCATCTCACTCTTGTGACGCAAGGTACACTGCAGGTGCAGCCTGACAGAAAGTACAGAAAAGCCGGTACGACTCTGAGGCATTTGGACGAGGCAAGGTCCCCTCGGCCTGACTAAGTCATTAAGCGGGTGCTGCTCCTCGTGGCACGCAGAACACCCCCCGTCCAACGAAGTGGGATCCTAGAAAGGCCCAGTGTTGCTGAAAGTCTCCAGGTGTCAGTCAGCGAGTGCTGGCAAATGCGTCGTGGGCTCAAGTTGGCACTGGGAGGATGTGGGAGAAGCCCGACTTTCCCCCTTTGGAAAGCCACTTCGTTGCAGCTTCCAAGCCGCCTGCTACTATTCACTCCACAGATTCCTCTGAGGAGCGGTGACTTTTTCCAAAAGAAACCAGGTGCTTGCGATTCCTTCCGGGGAGCTCACCCCCAGGAGCATACTGTAGCTAAGGTGCCCACTAAATGTGACCTCTAGTCTCGAGGTAAGGTGCACATTTTCCCATTCCCAGAGATAGGGGCGCCCCGGTTTCCAGGAGGTCTTAGTCAGTGGACGGCTTTAGCTTTAGTATGCCTCACAGCGCTCAAGACTCTCACGTGGGCACTTCTTTCCAAGGAAGTACACTGCGTACCCAAAGCCTTCTGAGCACAAGCAAGGGATACACAGCTCTGGGCACATCCCTCCCTATGCAGTTGGAAGGGCCGGGAACTAAGGTGTTCTCTGAGGCGAGCGTCCCACAGCTTTGAAACAGCCCCAGGAACGCGGTTCTTGGCAGGGTTTCGTTCCCTGCGGGTCTGCCACGTTGAGGAAAACTAAGCGGCCCTGAAAGAAACCACCGGGGCTCCAATTCGGTTTGGGGACTCCTGCTCGACGTCTCTCTAGGTGATGCGGAAACTGGACTTTAGGTCCAGCCCGAAGTAATGCAGAGAGTAACCCCGAGCATTGCTAGGCATTGGGAACATCCGAAGTCACCCAGGTAGGCCTGCTGAGGGCAGTTCGGGGTTTGTGCCGTTCACCACATGCAGCACACACTGCATCCAAAAGTTTCATCGCAGAAGGCCGAACTGTGTTCCACGGGTCTCCCTTGGATTGTCAGAGAAGATAGGTGTATGTGCTGGGTGATCCAGTTGGTAATTGAGAAGCCTGGCAGAGGGCAGTCTTTTCCCCATTTGAAAGGTCGATAGTGGCGGCCTCAAGGCTGACTGAAAGACACTGCCCTTACCCGTCTTCTAGTCACCTCCAGGAGTGCCTCAGTGAAGACAGTGAGTTTTCTCCTACGAATCCAGGTGGTCTCCAGTGCCTTGCTGGGAGCTCATCCCACGCTTGCCCTAGCTAAAGTGTGAAGTCAAAGTGACCCCTAGCCTCAAGGGAAGCGCGAGCGCTTCCTATCAGCCAAGTTGGGTGGGCAGCCACCTCCATGAACCCTGACGCCATAGAGTGCTTTAACTCCTCTGCGGCTTTGCGTAGGCCTAAGAGAGTCACGTGTGAATTCCTTCTGAGGGAGAGCATGTGCGCTGGGAGTCCCCGTTTTGTTTTCCGAGCCACACAACACAGGACAGACTGCTGGGGTCAGCTCTTGCTACGCAGAGCGAAGGGCAGTGAACTGCTTCTCGCTTGCAGAGCTTGATGTCTACAGCTGTAAGGCAGCCCCGGGACAAAGTTTTGGCCAGTATTACATTCAGCGTGGCTCTCCCTCTGTGGAGGCCCTCCGAACGGCACTGAGAGAATCCCTGAGCCTAAAGTGCATCCTGGCAACCCTTAACCTGTCATCTCACTATTGTGACGCAAGGTACACTGCAGGTGCAGCCTGACAGAAAGTACAGAAAAGCCGGTACGACTCTGAGGCATTTGGACGAGGCAAGGTCCCCTCGGCCTGACTAAGTCATTAAGCGGGTGCTGCTCCTCGTGGCACGCAGAACACCCCCCGTCCAACGAAGTGGGATCCTAGAAAGGCCCAGTGTTGCTGAAAGTCTCCAGGTGTCAGTCAGCGAGTGCTGGCAAATGCGTCGTGGGCTCAAGTTGGCACTGGGAGGATGTGGGAGAAGCCCGACTTTCCCCCTTTGGAAAGCCACTTCGTTGCAGCTTCCAAGCCGCCTGCTACTATTCACTCCACAGATTCCTCTGAGGAGCGGTGAGTTTTTCCAAAAGAAACCAGGTGCTTGCGATTCCTTCCGGGGAGCTCACCCCCAGGAGCATACTGTAGCTAAGGTGCCCACTAAATGTGACCTCTAGTCTCGAGGTAAGGTGCACATTTTCCCATTCCCAGAGATAGGGGCGCCCCGGTTTCCAGGAGGTCTTAGTCAGTGGACGGCTTTAGCTTTAGTATGCCTCACAGCGCTCAAGACTCTCACGTGGGCACTTCTTTCCAAGGAAGTACACTGCGTACCCAAAGCCTTCTGAGCACAAGCAAGGGATACACAGCTCTGGGCACATCCCTCCCTATGCAGTTGGAAGGGCCGGGAACTAAGGTGTTCTCTGAGGCGAGCGTCCCACAGCTTTGAAACAGCCCCAGGAACGCGGTTCTTGGCAGGGTTTCGTTCCCTGCGGGTCTGCCACGTTGAGGAAAACTAAGCGGCCCTGAAAGAAACCACCGGGGCTCCAATTCGGTTTGGGGACTCCTGCTCGACGTCTCTCTAGGTGATGCGGAAACTGGACTTTAGGTCCAGCCCGAAGTAATGCAGAGAGTAGCCCCGAGCATTGCTAGGCATTGGGAACATCCGAAGTCACCCAGGTAGGCCTGCTGAGGGCAGTTCGGGGTTTGTGCCGTTCACCACATGCAGCACACACTGCATCCAAAAGTTTCATCGCAGAAGGCCGAACTGTGTTCCACGGGTCTCCCTTGGATTGTCAGAGAAGATAGGTGTATGTGCTGGGTGATCCAGTTGGTAATTGAGAAGCCTGGCAGAGGGCAGTCTTTTCCCCATTTGAAAGGTCGATAGTGGCGGCCTCAAGGCTGACTGAAAGACACTGCCCTTACCCGTCTTCTAGTCACCTCCAGGAGTGCCTCAGTGAAGACAGTGAGTTTTCTCCTACGAATCCAGGTGGTCTCCAGTGCCTTGCTGGGAGCTCATCCCACGCTTGCCCTAGCTAAAGTGTGAAGTCAAAGTGACCCCTAGCCTCAAGGGAAGCGCGAGCGCTTCCTATCAGCCAAGTTGGGTGGGCAGCCACCTCCATGAACCCTGACGCCATAGAGTGCTTTAACTCCTCTGCGGCTTTGCGTAGGCCTAAGAGAGTCGCGTGTGAATTCCTTCCGAGGGAGAGCATGTGCGCTGGGAGTCCCCGTTTTGTTTTCCGAGCCACACAACACAGGACAGACTGCTGGGGTCAGCTCTTGCTACGCAGAGCGAAGGGCAGTGAACTGCTTCTCGCTTGCAGAGCTTGATGTCTACAGCTGTAAGGCAGCCCCGGGACAAAGTTTTGGCCAGTATTACATTCAGCGTGGCTCTCCCTCTGTGGAGGCCCTCCGAACGGCACTGAGAGAATCCCTGAGCCTAAAGTGCATCCTGGCAACCCTTAACCTGTCATCTCACTCTTGTGACGCAAGGTACACTGCAGGTGCAGCCTGACAGAAAGTACAGAAAAGCCGGTACGACTCTGAGGCATTTGGACGAGGCAAGGTCCCCTCGGCCTGACTAAGTCATTAAGCGGGTGCTGCTCCTCGTGGCACGCAGAACACCCCCCGTCCAACGAAGTGGGATCCTAGAAAGGCCCAGTGTTGCTGAAAGTCTCCAGGTGTCAGTCAGCGAGTGCTGGCAAATGCGTCGTGGGCTCAAGTTGGCACTGGGAGGATGTGGGAGAAGCCCGACTTTCCCCCTTTGGAAAGCCACTTCGTTGCAGCTTCCAAGCCGCCTGCTACTATTCACTCCACAGATTCCTCTGAGGAGCGGTGACTTTTTCCAAAAGAAACCAGGTGCTTGCGATTCCTTCCGGGGAGCTCACCCCCAGGAGCATACTGTAGCTAAGGTGCCCACTAAATGTGACCTCTAGTCTCGAGGTAAGGTGCACATTTTCCCATTCCCAGAGATAGGGGCGCCCCGGTTTCCAGGAGGTCTTAGTCAGTGGACGGCTTTAGCTTTAGTATGCCTCACAGCGCTCAAGACTCTCACGTGGGCACTTCTTTCCAAGGAAGTACACTGCGTACCCAAAGCCTTCTGAGCACAAGCAAGGGATACACAGCTCTGGGCACATCCCTCCCTATGCAGTTGGAAGGGCCGGGAACTAAGGTGTTCTCTGAGGCGAGCGTCCCACAGCTTTGAAACAGCCCCAGGAACGCGGTTCTTGGCAGGGTTTCGTTCCCTGCGGGTCTGCCACGTTGAGGAAAACTAAGCGGCCCTGAAAGAAACCACCGGGGCTCCAATTCGGTTTGGGGACTCCTGCTCGACGTCTCTCTAGGTGATGCGGAAACTGGACTTTAGGTCCAGCCCGAAGTAATGCAGAGAGTAACCCCGAGCATTGCTAGGCATTGGGAACATCCGAAGTCACCCAGGTAGGCCTGCTGAGGGCAGTTCGGGGTTTGTGCCGTTCACCACATGCAGCACACACTGCATCCAAAAGTTTCATCGCAGAAGGCCGAACTGTGTTCCACGGGTCTCCCTTGGATTGTCAGAGAAGATAGGTGTATGTGCTGGGTGATCCAGTTGGTAATTGAGAAGCCTGGCAGAGGGCAGTCTTTTCCCCATTTGAAAGGTCGATAGTGGCGGCCTCAAGGCTGACTGAAAGACACTGCCCTTACCCGTCTTCTAGTCATCTCCAGGAGTGCCTCAGTGAAGACAGTGAGTTTTCTCCTACGAATCCAGGTGGTCTCCAGTGCCTTGCTGGGAGCTCATCCCACGCTTGCCCTAGCTAAAGTGTGAAGTCAAAGTGACCCCTAGCCTCAAGGGAAGCGCGAGCGCTTCCTATCAGCCAAGTTGGGTGGGCAGCCACCTCCATGAACCCTGACGCCATAGAGTGCTTTAACTCCTCTGCGGCTTTGCGTAGGCCTAAGAGAGTCGCGTGTGAATTCCTTCCGAGGGAGAGCATGTGCGCTGGGAGTCCCCGTTTTGTTTTCCGAGCCACACAACACAGGACAGACTGCTGGGGTCAGCTCTTGCTACGCAGAGCGAAGGGCAGTGAACTGCTTCTCGCTTGCAGAGCTTGATGTCTACAGCTGTAAGGCAGCCCCGGGACAAAGTTTTGGCCAGTATTACATTCAGCGTGGCTCTCCCTCTGTGGAGGCCCTCCGAACGGCACTGAGAGAATCCCTGAGCCTAAAGTGCATCCTGGCAACCCTTAACCTGTCATCTCACTCTTGTGACGCAAGGTACACTGCAGGTGCAGCCTGACAGAAAGTACAGAAAAGCCGGTACGACTCTGAGGCATTTGGACGAGGCAAGGTCCCCTCGGCCTGACTAAGTCATTAAGCGGGTGCTGCTCCTCGTGGCACGCAGAACACCCCCCGTCCAACGAAGTGGGATCCTAGAAAGGCCCAGTGTTGCTGAAAGTCTCCAGGTGTCAGTCAGCGAGTGCTGGCAAATGCGTCGTGGGCTCAAGTTGGCACTGGGAGGATGTGGGAGAAGCCCGACTTTCCCCCTTTGGAAAGCCACTTCGTTGCAGCTTCCAAGCCGCCTGCTACTATTCACTCCACAGATTCCTCTGAGGAGCGGTGACTTTTTCCAAAAGAAACCAGGTGCTTGCGATTCCTTCCGGGGAGCTCACCCCCAGGAGCATACTGTAGCTAAGGTGCCCACTAAATGTGACCTCTAGTCTCGAGGTAAGGTGCACATTTTCCCATTCCCAGAGATAGGGGCGCCCCGGTTTCCAGGAGGTCTTAGTCAGTGGACGGCTTTAGCTTTAGTATGCCTCACAGCGCTCAAGAGTCTCACGTGGGCACTTCTTTCCAAGGAAGTACACTGCGTACCCAAAGCCTTCTGAGCACAAGCAAGGGATACACAGCTCTGGGCACATCCCTCCCTATGCAGTTGGAAGGGCCGGGAACTAAGGTGTTCTCTGAGGCGAGCGTCCCACAGCTTTGAAACAGCCCCAGGAATGCGGTTCTTGGCAGGGTTTCGTTCCCTGCGGGTCTGCCACGTTGAGGAAAACTAAGCGGCCCTGAAAGAAACCACCGGGGCTCCAATTCGGTTTGGGGACTCCTGCTCGACGTCTCTCTAGGTGATGCGGAAACTGGACTTTAGGTCCAGCCCGAAGTAATGCAGAGAGTAACCCCGAGCATTGCTAGGCATTGGGAACATCCGAAGTCACCCAGGTAGGCCTGCTGAGGGCAGTTCGGGGTTTGTGCCGTTCACCACATGCAGCACACACTGCATCCAAAAGTTTCATCGCAGAAGGCCGAACTGTGTTCCACGGGTCTCCCTTGGATTGTCAGAGAAGATAGGTGTATGTGCTGGGTGATCCAGTTGGTAATTGAGAAGCCTGGCAGAGGGCAGTCTTTTCCCCATTTGAAAGGTCGATAGTGGCGGCCTCAAGGCTGACTGAAAGACACTGCCCTTACCCGTCTTCTAGTCACCTCCAGGAGTGCCTCAGTGAAGACAGTGAGTTTTCTCCTACGAATCCAGGTGGTCTCCAGTGCCTTGCTGGGAGCTCATCCCACGCTTGCCCTAGCTAAAGTGTGAAGTCAAAGTGACCCCTAGCCTCAAGGGAAGCGCGAGCGCTTCCTATCAGCCAAGTTGGGTGGGCAGCCACCTCCATGAACCCTGACGCCATAGCGTGCTTTAACTCCTCTGCGGCTTTGCGTAGGCCTAAGAGAGTCGCGTGTGAATTCCTTCCGAGGGAGAGCATGTGCGCTGGGAGTCCCCGTTTTGTTTTCCGAGCCACACAACACAGGACAGACTGCTGGGGTCAGCTCTTGCTACGCAGAGCGAAGGGCAGTGAACTGCTTCTCGCTTGCAGAGCTTGATGTCTACAGCTGTAAGGCAGCCCCGGGACAAAGTTTTGGCCAGTATTACATTCAGCGTGGCTCTCCCTCTGTGGAGGCCCTCCGAACGGCACTGAGAGAATCCCTGAGCCTAAAGTGCATCCTGGCAACCCTTAACCTGTCATCTCACTCTTGTGACGCAAGGTACACTGCAGGTGCAGCCTGACAGAAAGTACAGAAAAGCCGGTACGACTCTGAGGCATTTGGACGAGGCAAGGTCCCCTCGGCCTGACTAAGTCATTAAGCGGGTGCTGCTCCTCGTGGCACGCAGAACACCCCCCGTCCAACGAAGTGGGATCCTAGAAAGGCCCAGTGTTGCTGAAAGTCTCCAGGTGTCAGTCAGCGAGTGCTGGCAAATGCGTCGTGGGCTCAAGTTGGCACTGGGAGGATGTGGGAGAAGCCCGACTTTCCCCCTTTGGAAAGCCACTTCGTTGCAGCTTCCAAGCCGCCTGCTACTATTCACTCCACAGATTCCTCTGAGGAGCGGTGACTTTTTCCAAAAGAAACCAGGTGCTTGCGATTCCTTCCGGGGAGCTCACCCCCAGGAGCATACTGTAGCTAAGGTGCCCACTAAATGTGACCTCTAGTCTCGAGGTAAGGTGCACATTTTCCCATTCCCAGAGATAGGGGCGCCCCGGTTTCCAGGAGGTCTTAGTCAGTGGACGGCTTTAGCTTTAGTATGCCTCACAGCGCTCAAGAGTCTCACGTGGGCACTTCTTTCCAAGGAAGTACACTGCGTACCCAAAGCCTTCTGAGCACAAGCAAGGGATACACAGCTCTGGGCACATCCCTCCCTATGCAGTTGGAAGGGCCGGGAACTAAGGTGTTCTCTGAGGCGAGCGTCCCACAGCTTTGAAACAGCCCCAGGAACGCGGTTCTTGGCAGGGTTTCGTTCCCTGCGGGTCTGCCACGTTGAGGAAAACTAAGCGGCCCTGAAAGAAACCACCGGGGCTCCAATTCGGTTTGGGGACTCCTGCTCGACGTCTCTCTAGGTGATGCGGAAACTGGACTTTAGGTCCAGCCCGAAGTAATGCAGAGAGTAACCCCGAGCATTGCTAGGCATTGGGAACATCCGAAGTCACCCAGGTAGGCCTGCTGAGGGCAGTTCGGGGTTTGTGCCGTTCACCACATGCAGCACACACTGCATCCAAAAGTTTCATCGCAGAAGGCCGAACTGTGTTCCACGGGTCTCCCTTGGATTGTCAGAGAAGATAGGTGTATGTGCTGGGTGATCCAGTTGGTAATTGAGAAGCCTGGCAGAGGGCAGTCTTTTCCCCATTTGAAAGGTCGATAGTGGCGGCCTCAAGGCTGACTGAAAGACACTGCCCTTACCCGTCTTCTAGTCACCTCCAGGAGTGCCTCAGTGAAGACAGTGAGTTTTCTCCTACGAATCCAGGTGGTCTCCAGTGCCTTGCTGGGAGCTCATCCCACGCTTGCCCTAGCTAAAGTGTGAAGTCAAAGTGACCCCTAGCCTCAAGGGAAGCGCGAGCGCTTCCTATCAGCCAAGTTGGGTGGGCAGCCACCTCCATGAACCCTGACGCCATAGCGTGCTTTAACTCCTCTGCGGCTTTGCGTAGGCCTAAGAGAGTCGCGTGTGAATTCCTTCCGAGGGAGAGCATGTGCGCTGGGAGTCCCCGTTTTGTTTTCCGAGCCACACAACACAGGACAGACTGCTGGGGTCAGCTCTTGCTACGCAGAGCGAAGGGCAGTGAACTGCTTCTCGCTTGCAGAGCTTGATGTCTACAGCTGTAAGGCAGCCCCGGGACAAAGTTTTGGCCAGTATTACATTCAGCGTGGCTCTCCCTCTGTGGAGGCCCTCCGAACGGCACTGAGAGAATCCCTGAGCCTAAAGTGCATCCTGGCAACCCTTAACCTGTCATCTCACTCTTGTGACGCAAGGTACACTGCAGGTGCAGCCTGACAGAAAGTACAGAAAAGCCGGTACGACTCTGAGGCATTTGGACGAGGCAAGGTCCCCTCGGCCTGACTAAGTCATTAAGCGGGTGCTGCTCCTCGTGGCACGCAGAACACCCCCCGTCCAACGAAGTGGGATCCTAGAAAGGCCCAGTGTTGCTGAAAGTCTCCAGGTGTCAGTCAGCGAGTGCTGGCAAATGCGTCGTGGGCTCAAGTTGGCACTGGGAGGATGTGGGAGAAGCCCGACTTTCCCCCTTTGGAAAGCCACTTCGTTGCAGCTTCCAAGCCGCCTGCTACTATTCACTCCACAGATTCCTCTGAGGAGCGGTGACTTTTTCCAAAAGAAACCAGGTGCTTGCGATTCCTTCCGGGGAGCTCACCCCCAGGAGCATACTGTAGCTAAGGTGCCCACTAAATGTGACCTCTAGTCTCGAGGTAAGGTGCACATTTTCCCATTCCCAGAGATAGGGGCGCCCCGGTTTCCAGGAGGTCTTAGTCAGTGGACGGCTTTAGCTTTAGTATGCCTCACAGCGCTCAAGACTCTCACGTGGGCACTTCTTTCCAAGGAAGTACACTGCGTACCCAAAGCCTTCTGAGCACAAGCAAGGGATACACAGCTCTGGGCACATCCCTCCCTATGCAGTTGGAAGGGCCGGGAACTAAGGTGTTCTCTGAGGCGAGCGTCCCACAGCTTTGAAACAGCCCCAGGAACGCGGTTCTTGGCAGGGTTTCGTTCCCTGCGGGTCTGCCACGTTGAGGAAAACTAAGCGGCCCTGAAAGAAACCACCGGGGCTCCAATTCGGTTTGGGGACTCCTGCTCGACGTCTCTCTAGGTGATGCGGAAACTGGACTTTAGGTCCAGCCCGAAGTAATGCAGAGAGTAACCCCGAGCATTGCTAGGCATTGGGAACATCCGAAGTCACCCAGGTAGGCCTGCTGAGGGCAGTTCGGGGTTTGTGCCGTTCACCACATGCAGCACACACTGCATCCAAAAGTTTCATCGCAGAAGGCCGAACTGTGTTCCACGGGTCTCCCTTGGATTGTCAGAGAAGATAGGTGTATGTGCTGGGTGATCCAGTTGGTAATTGAGAAGCCTGGCAGAGGGCAGTCTTTTCCCCATTTGAAAGGTCGATAGTGGCGGCCTCAAGGCTGACTGAAAGACACTGCCCTTACCCGTCTTCTAGTCACCTCCAGGAGTGCCTCAGTGAAGACAGTGAGTTTTCTCCTACGAATCCAGGTGGTCTCCAGTGCCTTGCTGGGAGCTCATCCCACGCTTGCCCTAGCTAAAGTGTGAAGTCAAAGTGACCCCTAGCCTCAAGGGAAGCGCGAGCGCTTCCTATCAGCCAATTTGGGTGGGCAGCCACCTCCATGAACCCTGACGCCATAGAGTGCTTTAACTCCTCTGCGGCTTTGCGTAGGCCTAAGAGAGTCGCGTGTGAATTCCTTCCGAGGGAGAGCATGTGCGCTGGGAGTCCCCGTTTTCTTTTCCGAGCCACACAACACAGGACAGACTGCTGGGGTCAGCTCTTGCTACGCAGAGCGAAGGGCAGTGAACTGCTTCTCGCTTGCAGAGCTTGATGTCTACAGCTGTAAGGCAGCCCCGGGACAAAGTTTTGGCCAGTATTACATTCAGCGTGGCTCTCCCTCTGTGGAGGCCCTCCGAACGGCACTGAGAGAATCCCTGAGCCTAAAGTGCATCCTGGCAACCCTTAACCTGTCATCTCACTCTTGTGACGCAAGGTACACTGCAGGTGCAGCCTGACAGAAAGTACAGAAAAGCCGGTACGACTCTGAGGCATTTGGACGAGGCAAGGTCCCCTCGGCCTGACTAAGTCATTAAGCGGGTGCTGCTCCTCGTGGCACGCAGAACACCCCCCGTCCAACGAAGTGGGATCCTAGAAAGGCCCAGTGTTGCTGAAAGTCTCCAGGTGTCAGTCAGCGAGTGCTGGCAAATGCGTCGTGGGCTCAAGTTGGCACTGGGAGGATGTGGGAGAAGCCCGACTTTCCCCCTTTGGAAAGCCACTGCGTTGCAGCTTCCAAGCCGCCTGCTACTATTCACTCCACAGATTCCTCTGAGGAGCGGTGAGTTTTTCCAAAAGAAACCAGGTGCTTGCGATTCCTTCCGGGGAGCTCACCCCCAGGAGCATACTGTAGCTAAGGTGCCCACTAAATGTGACCTCTAGTCTCGAGGTAAGGTGCACATTTTCCCATTCCCAGAGATAGGGGCGCCCCGGTTTCCAGGAGGTCTTAGTCAGTGGACGGCTTTAGCTTTAGTATGCCTCACAGCGCTCAAGACTCTCACGTGGGCACTTCTTTCCAAGGAAGTACACTGCGTACCCAAAGCCTTCTGAGCACAAGCAAGGGATACACAGCTCTGGGCACATCCCTCCCTATGCAGTTGGAAGGGCCGGGAACTAAGGTGTTCTCTGAGGCGAGCGTCCCACAGCTTTGAAACAGCCCCAGGAACGCGGTTCTTGGCAGGGTTTCGTTCCCTGCGGGTCTGCCACGTTGAGGAAAACTAAGCGGCCCTGAAAGAAACCACCGGGGCTCCAATTCGGTTTGGGGACTCCTGCTCGACGTCTCTCTAGGTGATGCGGAAACTGGACTTTAGGTCCAGCCCGAAGTAATGCAGAGAGTAACCCCGAGCATTGCTAGGCATTGGGAACATCCGAAGTCACCCA
The DNA here is from genome assembly GCF_964341445.2 of Mesoplodon mirus. Classification (NCBI taxonomy): domain Eukaryota; kingdom Metazoa; phylum Chordata; class Mammalia; order Artiodactyla; family Ziphiidae; genus Mesoplodon; species Mesoplodon mirus. The sequence continues at coordinate 88,076,135 of NC_138979.1, read as the reverse complement.
GGTAGGCCTGCTGAGGGCAGTTCGGGGTTTGTGCCGTTCACCACATGCAGCACACACTGCATCCAAAAGTTTCATCGCAGAAGGCCGAACTGTGTTCCACGGGTCTCCCTTGGATTGTCAGAGAAGATAGGTGTATGTGCTGGGTGATCCAGTTGGTAATTGAGAAGCCTGGCAGAGGGCAGTCTTTTCCCCATTTGAAAGGTCGATAGTGGCGGCCTCAAGGCTGACTGAAAGACACTGCCCTTACCCGTCTTCTAGTCACCTCCAGGAGTGCCTCAGTGAAGACAGTGAGTTTTCTCCTACGAATCCAGGTGGTCTCCAGTGCCTTGCTGGGAGCTCATCCCACGCTTGCCCTAGCTAAAGTGTGAAGTCAAAGTGACCCCTAGCCTCAAGGGAAGCGCGAGCGCTTCCTATCAGCCAAGTTGGGTGGGCAGCCACCTCCATGAACCCTGACGCCATAGAGTGCTTTAACTCCTCTGCGGCTTTGCGTAGGCCTAAGAGAGTCGCGTGTGAATTCCTTCCGAGGGAGAGCATGTGCGCTGGGAGTCCCCGTTTTGTTTTCCGAGCCACACAACACAGGACAGACTGCTGGGGTCAGCTCTTGCTACGCAGAGCGAAGGGCAGTGAACTGCTTCTCGCTTGCAGAGCTTGATGTCTACAGCTGTAAGGCAGCCCCGGGACAAAGTTTTGGCCAGTATTACATTCAGCGTGGCTCTCCCTCTGTGGAGGCCCTCCGAACGGCACTGAGAGAATCCCTGAGCCTAAAGTGCATCCTGGCAACCCTTAACCTGTCATCTCACTCTTGTGACGCAAGGTACACTGCAGGTGCAGCCTGACAGAAAGTACAGAAAAGCCGGTACGACTCTGAGGCATTTGGACGAGGCAAGGTCCCCTCGGCCTGACTAAGTCATTAAGCGGGTGCTGCTCCTCGTGGCACGCAGAACACCCCCCGTCCAACGAAGTGGGATCCTAGAAAGGCCCAGTGTTGCTGAAAGTCTCCAGGTGTCAGTCAGCGAGTGCTGGCAAATGCGTCGTGGGCTCAAGTTGGCACTGGGAGGATGTGGGAGAAGCCCGACTTTCCCCCTTTGGAAAGCCACTTCGTTGCAGCTTCCAAGCCGCCTGCTACTATTCACTCCACAGATTCCTCTGAGGAGCGGTGAGTTTTTCCAAAAGAAACCAGGTGCTTGCGATTCCTTCCGGGGAGCTCACCCCCAGGAGCATACTGTAGCTAAGGTGCCCACTAAATGTGACCTCTAGTCTCGAGGTAAGGTGCACATTTTCCCATTCCCAGAGATAGGGGCGCCCCGGTTTCCAGGAGGTCTTAGTCAGTGGACGGCTTTAGCTTTAGTATGCCTCACAGCGCTCAAGACTCTCACGTGGGCACTTCTTTCCAAGGAAGTACACTGCGTACCCAAAGCCTTCTGAGCACAAGCAAGGGATACACAGCTCTGGGCACATCCCTCCCTATGCAGTTGGAAGGGCCGGGAACTAAGGTGTTCTCTGAGGCGAGCGTCCCACAGCTTTGAAACAGCCCCAGGAACGCGGTTCTTGGCAGGGTTTCGTTCCCTGCGGGTCTGCCACGTTGAGGAAAACTAAGCGGCCCTGAAAGAAACCACCGGGGCTCCAATTCGGTTTGGGGACTCCTGCTCGACGTCTCTCTAGGTGATGCGGAAACTGGACTTTAGGTCCAGCCCGAAGTAATGCAGAGAGTAACCCCGAGCATTGCTAGGCATTGGGAACATCCGAAGTCACCCAGGTAGGCCTGCTGAGGGCAGTTCGGGGTTTGTGCCGTTCACCACATGCAGCACACACTGCATCCAAAAGTTTCATCGCAGAAGGCCGAACTGTGTTCCACGGGTCTCCCTTGGATTGTCAGAGAAGATAGGTGTATGTGCTGGGTGATCCAGTTGGTAATTGAGAAGCCTGGCAGAGGGCAGTCTTTTCCCCATTTGAAAGGTCGATAGTGGCGGCCTCAAGGCTGACTGAAAGACACTGCCCTTACCCGTCTTCTAGTCACCTCCAGGAGTGCCTCAGTGAAGACAGTGAGTTTTCTCCTACGAATCCAGGTGGTCTCCAGTGCCTTGCTGGGAGCTCATCCCACGCTTGCCCTAGCTAAAGTGTGAAGTCAAAGTGACCCCTAGCCTCAAGGGAAGCGCGAGCGCTTCCTATCAGCCAAGTTGGGTGGGCAGCCACCTCCATGAACCCTGACGCCATAGAGTGCTTTAACTCCTCTGCGGCTTTGCGTAGGCCTAAGAGAGTCGCGTGTGAATTCCTTCCGAGGGAGAGCATGTGCGCTGGGAGTCCCCGTTTTCTTTTCCGAGCCACACAACACAGGACAGACTGCTGGGGTCAGCTCTTGCTACGCAGAGCGAAGGGCAGTGAACTGCTTCTCGCTTGCAGAGCTTGATGTCTACAGCTGTAAGGCAGCCCCGGGACAAAGTTTTGGCCAGTATTACATTCAGCGTGGCTCTCCCTCTGTGGAGGCCCTCCGAACGGCACTGAGAGAATCCCTGAGCCTAAAGTGCATCCTGGCAACCCTTAACCTGTCATCTCACTCTTGTGACGCAAGGTACACTGCAGGTGCAGCCTGACAGAAAGTACAGAAAAGCCGGTACGACTCTGAGGCATTTGGACGAGGCAAGGTCCCCTCGGCCTGACTAAGTCATTAAGCGGGTGCTGCTCCTCGTGGCACGCAGAACACCCCCCGTCCAACGAAGTGGGATCCTAGAAAGGCCCAGTGTTGCTGAAAGTCTCCAGGTGTCAGTCAGCGAGTGCTGGCAAATGCGTCGTGGGCTCAAGTTGGCACTGGGAGGATGTGGGAGAAGCCCGACTTTCCCCCTTTGGAAAGCCACTGCGTTGCAGCTTCCAAGCCGCCTGCTACTATTCACTCCACAGATTCCTCTGAGGAGCGGTGAGTTTTTCCAAAAGAAACCAGGTGCTTGCGATTCCTTCCGGGGAGCTCACCCCCAGGAGCATACTGTAGCTAAGGTGCCCACTAAATGTGACCTCTAGTCTCGAGGTAAGGTGCACATTTTCCCATTCCCAGAGATAGGGGCGCCCCGGTTTCCAGGAGGTCTTAGTCAGTGGACGGCTTTAGCTTTAGTATGCCTCACAGCGCTCAAGACTCTCACGTGGGCACTTCTTTCCAAGGAAGTACACTGCGTACCCAAAGCCTTCTGAGCACAAGCAAGGGATACACAGCTCTGGGCACATCCCTCCCTATGCAGTTGGAAGGGCCGGGAACTAAGGTGTTCTCTGAGGCGAGCGTCCCACAGCTTTGAAACAGCCCCAGGAACGCGGTTCTTGGCAGGGTTTCGTTCCCTGCGGGTCTGCCACGTTGAGGAAAACTAAGCGGCCCTGAAAGAAACCACCGGGGCTCCAATTCGGTTTGGGGACTCCTGCTCGACGTCTCTCTAGGTGATGCGGAAACTGGACTTTAGGTCCAGCCCGAAGTAATGCAGAGAGTAACCCCGAGCATTGCTAGGCATTGGGAACATCCGAAGTCACCCAGGTAGGCCTGCTGAGGGCAGTTCGGGGTTTGTGCCGTTCACCACATGCAGCACACACTGCATCCAAAAGTTTCATCGCAGAAGGCCGAACTGTGTTCCACGGGTCTCCCTTGGATTGTCAGAGAAGATAGGTGTATGTGCTGGGTGATCCAGTTGGTAATTGAGAAGCCTGGCAGAGGGCAGTCTTTTCCCCATTTGAAAGGTCGATAGTGGCGGCCTCAAGGCTGACTGAAAGACACTGCCCTTACCCGTCTTCTAGTCACCTCCAGGAGTGCCTCAGTGAAGACAGTGAGTTTTCTCCTACGAATCCAGGTGGTCTCCAGTGCCTTGCTGGGAGCTCATCCCACGCTTGCCCTAGCTAAAGTGTGAAGTCAAAGTGACCCCTAGCCTCAAGGGAAGCGCGAGCGCTTCCTATCAGCCAAGTTGGGTGGGCAGCCACCTCCATGAACCCTGACGCCATAGAGTGCTTTAACTCCTCTGCGGCTTTGCGTAGGCCTAAGAGAGTCGCGTGTGAATTCCTTCCGAGGGAGAGCATGTGCGCTGGGAGTCCCCGTTTTCTTTTCCGAGCCACACAACACAGGACAGACTGCTGGGGTCAGCTCTTGCTACGCAGAGCGAAGGGCAGTGAACTGCTTCTCGCTTGCAGAGCTTGATGTCTACAGCTGTAAGGCAGCCCCGGGACAAAGTTTTGGCCAGTATTACATTCAGCGTGGCTCTCCCTCTGTGGAGGCCCTCCGAACGGCACTGAGAGAATCCCTGAGCCTAAAGTGCATCCTGGCAACCCTTAACCTGTCATCTCACTCTTGTGACGCAAGGTACACTGCAGGTGCAGCCTGACAGAAAGTACAGAAAAGCCGGTACGACTCTGAGGCATTTGGACGAGGCAAGGTCCCCTCGGCCTGACTAAGTCATTAAGCGGGTGCTGCTCCTCGTGGCACGCAGAACACCCCCCGTCCAACGAAGTGGGATCCTAGAAAGGCCCAGTGTTGCTGAAAGTCTCCAGGTGTCAGTCAGCGAGTGCTGGCAAATGCGTCGTGGGCTCAAGTTGGCACTGGGAGGATGTGGGAGAAGCCCGACTTTCCCCCTTTGGAAAGCCACTGCGTTGCAGCTTCCAAGCCGCCTGCTACTATTCACTCCACAGATTCCTCTGAGGAGCGGTGACTTTTTCCAAAAGAAACCAGGTGCTTGCGATTCCTTCCGGGGAGCTCACCCCCAGGAGCATACTGTAGCTAAGGTGCCCACTAAATGTGACCTCTAGTCTCGAGGTAAGGTGCACATTTTCCCATTCCCAGAGATAGGGGCGCCCCGGTTTCCAGGAGGTCTTAGTCAGTGGACGGCTTTAGCTTTAGTATGCCTCACAGCGCTCAAGACTCTCACGTGGGCACTTCTTTCCAAGGAAGTACACTGCGTACCCAAAGCCTTCTGAGCACAAGCAAGGGATACACAGCTCTGGGCACATCCCTCCCTATGCAGTTGGAAGGGCCGGGAACTAAGGTGTTCTCTGAGGCGAGCGTCCCACAGCTTTGAAACAGCCCCAGGAACGCGGTTCTTGGCAGGGTTTCGTTCCCTGCGGGTCTGCCACGTTGAGGAAAACTAAGCGGCCCTGAAAGAAACCACCGGGGCTCCAATTCGGTTTGGGGACTCCTGCTCGACGTCTCTCTAGGTGATGCGGAAACTGGACTTTAGGTCCAGCCCGAAGTAATGCAGAGAGTAACCCCGAGCATTGCTAGGCATTGGGAACATCCGAAGTCACCCAGGTAGGCCTGCTGAGGGCAGTTCGGGGTTTGTGCCGTTCACCACATGCAGCACACACTGCATCCAAAAGTTTCATCGCAGAAGGCCGAACTGTGTTCCACGGGTCTCCCTTGGATTGTCAGAGAAGATAGGTGTATGTGCTGGGTGATCCAGTTGGTAATTGAGAAGCCTGGCAGAGGGCAGTCTTTTCCCCATTTGAAAGGTCGATAGTGGCGGCCTCAAGGCTGACTGAAAGACACTGCCCTTACCCGTCTTCTAGTCACCTCCAGGAGTGCCTCAGTGAAGACAGTGAGTTTTCTCCTACGAATCCAGGTGGTCTCCAGTGCCTTGCTGGGAGCTCATCCCACGCTTGCCCTAGCTAAAGTGTGAAGTCAAAGTGACCCCTAGCCTCAAGGGAAGCGCGAGCGCTTCCTATCAGCCAAGTTGGGTGGGCAGCCACCTCCATGAACCCTGACGCCATAGAGTGCTTTAACTCCTCTGCGGCTTTGCGTAGGCCTAAGAGAGTCGCGTGTGAATTCCTTCCGAGGGAGAGCATGTGCGCTGGGAGTCCCCGTTTTCTTTTCCGAGCCACACAACACAGGACAGACTGCTGGGGTCAGCTCTTGCTACGCAGAGCGAAGGGCAGTGAACTGCTTCTCGCTTGCAGAGCTTGATGTCTACAGCTGTAAGGCAGCCCCGGGACAAAGTTTTGGCCAGTATTACATTCAGCGTGGCTCTCCCTCTGTGGAGGCCCTCCGAACGGCACTGAGAGAATCCCTGAGCCTAAAGTGCATCCTGGCAACCCTTAACCTGTCATCTCACTCTTGTGACGCAAGGTACACTGCAGGTGCAGCCTGACAGAAAGTACAGAAAAGCCGGTACGACTCTGAGGCATTTGGACGAGGCAAGGTCCCCTCGGCCTGACTAAGTCATTAAGCGGGTGCTGCTCCTCGTGGCACGCAGAACACCCCCCGTCCAACGAAGTGGGATCCTAGAAAGGCCCAGTGTTGCTGAAAGTCTCCAGGTGTCAGTCAGCGAGTGCTGGCAAATGCGTCGTGGGCTCAAGTTGGCACTGGGAGGATGTGGGAGAAGCCCGACTTTCCCCCTTTGGAAAGCCACTGCGTTGCAGCTTCCAAGCCGCCTGCTACTATTCACTCCACAGATTCCTCTGAGGAGCGGTGAGTTTTTCCAAAAGAAACCAGGTGCTTGCGATTCCTTCCGGGGAGCTCACCCCCAGGAGCATACTGTAGCTAAGGTGCCCACTAAATGTGACCTCTAGTCTCGAGGTAAGGTGCACATTTTCCCATTCCCAGAGATAGGGGCGCCCCGGTTTCCAGGAGGTCTTAGTCAGTGGACGGCTTTAGCTTTAGTATGCCTCACAGCGCTCAAGACTCTCACGTGGGCACTTCTTTCCAAGGAAGTACACTGCGTACCCAAAGCCTTCTGAGCACAAGCAAGGGATACACAGCTCTGGGCACATCCCTCCCTATGCAGTTGGAAGGGCCGGGAACTAAGGTGTTCTCTGAGGCGAGCGTCCCACAGCTTTGAAACAGCCCCAGGAACGCGGTTCTTGGCAGGGTTTCGTTCCCTGCGGGTCTGCCACGTTGAGGAAAACTAAGCGGCCCTGAAAGAAACCACCGGGGCTCCAATTCGGTTTGGGGACTCCTGCTCGACGTCTCTCTAGGTGATGCGGAAACTGGACTTTAGGTCCAGCCCGAAGTAATGCAGAGAGTAACCCCGAGCATTGCTAGGCATTGGGAACATCCGAAGTCACCCAGGTAGGCCTGCTGAGGGCAGTTCGGGGTTTGTGCCGTTCACCACATGCAGCACACACTGCATCCAAAAGTTTCATCGCAGAAGGCCGAACTGTGTTCCACGGGTCTCCCTTGGATTGTCAGAGAAGATAGGTGTATGTGCTGGGTGATCCAGTTGGTAATTGAGAAGCCTGGCAGAGGGCAGTCTTTTCCCCATTTGAAAGGTCGATAGTGGCGGCCTCAAGGCTGACTGAAAGACACTGCCCTTACCCGTCTTCTAGTCACCTCCAGGAGTGCCTCAGTGAAGACAGTGAGTTTTCTCCTACGAATCCAGGTGGTCTCCAGTGCCTTGCTGGGAGCTCATCCCACGCTTGCCCTAGCTAAAGTGTGAAGTCAAAGTGACCCCTAGCCTCAAGGGAAGCGCGAGCGCTTCCTATCAGCCAAGTTGGGTGGGCAGCCACCTCCATGAACCCTGACGCCATAGAGTGCTTTAACTCCTCTGCGGCTTTGCGTAGGCCTAAGAGAGTCGCGTGTGAATTCCTTCCGAGGGAGAGCATGTGCGCTGGGAGTCCCCGTTTTGTTTTCCGAGCCACACAACACAGGACAGACTGCTGGGGTCAGCTCTTGCTACGCAGAGCGAAGGGCAGTGAACTGCTTCTCGCTTGCAGAGCTTGATGTCTACAGCTGTAAGGCAGCCCCGGGACAAAGTTTTGGCCAGTATTACATTCAGCGTGGCTCTCCCTCTGTGGAGGCCCTCCGAACGGCACTGAGAGAATCCCTGAGCCTAAAGTGCATCCTGGCAACCCTTAACCTGTCATCTCACTCTTGTGACGCAAGGTACACTGCAGGTGCAGCCTGACAGAAAGTACAGAAAAGCCGGTACGACTCTGAGGCATTTGGACGAGGCAAGGTCCCCTCGGCCTGACTAAGTCATTAAGCGGGTGCTGCTCCTCGTGGCACGCAGAACACCCCCCGTCCAACGAAGTGGGATCCTAGAAAGGCCCAGTGTTGCTGAAAGTCTCCAGGTGTCAGTCAGCGAGTGCTGGCAAATGCGTCGTGGGCTCAAGTTGGCACTGGGAGGATGTGGGAGAAGCCCGACTTTCCCCCTTTGGAAAGCCACTGCGTTGCAGCTTCCAAGCCGCCTGCTACTATTCACTCCACAGATTCCTCTGAGGAGCGGTGACTTTTTCCAAAAGAAACCAGGTGCTTGCGATTCCTTCCGGGGAGCTCACCCCCAGGAGCATACTGTAGCTAAGGTGCCCACTAAATGTGACCTCTAGTCTCGAGGTAAGGTGCACATTTTCCCATTCCCAGAGATAGGGGCGCCCCGGTTTCCAGGAGGTCTTAGTCAGTGGACGGCTTTAGCTTTAGTATGCCTCACAGCGCTCAAGACTCTCACGTGGGCACTTCTTTCCAAGGAAGTACACTGCGTACCCAAAGCCTTCTGAGCACAAGCAAGGGATACACAGCTCTGGGCACATCCCTCCCTATGCAGTTGGAAGGGCCGGGAACTAAGGTGTTCTCTGAGGCGAGCGTCCCACAGCTTTGAAACAGCCCCAGGAACGCGGTTCTTGGCAGGGTTTCGTTCCCTGCGGGTCTGCCACGTTGAGGAAAACTAAGCGGCCCTGAAAGAAACCACCGGGGCTCCAATTCGGTTTGGGGACTCCTGCTCGACGTCTCTCTAGGTGATGCGGAAACTGGACTTTAGGTCCAGCCCGAAGTAATGCAGAGAGTAACCCCGAGCATTGCTAGGCATTGGGAACATCCGAAGTCACCCAGGTAGGCCTGCTGAGGGCAGTTCGGGGTTTGTGCCGTTCACCACATGCAGCACACACTGCATCCAAAAGTTTCATCGCAGAAGGCCGAACTGTGTTCCACGGGTCTCCCTTGGATTGTCAGAGAAGATAGGTGTATGTGCTGGGTGATCCAGTTGGTAATTGAGAAGCCTGGCAGAGGGCAGTCTTTTCCCCATTTGAAAGGTCGATAGTGGCGGCCTCAAGGCTGACTGAAAGACACTGCCCTTACCCGTCTTCTAGTCACCTCCAGGAGTGCCTCAGTGAAGACAGTGAGTTTTCTCCTACGAATCCAGGTGGTCTCCAGTGCCTTGCTGGGAGCTCATCCCACGCTTGCCCTAGCTAAAGTGTGAAGTCAAAGTGACCCCTAGCCTCAAGGGAAGCGCGAGCGCTTCCTATCAGCCAAGTTGGGTGGGCAGCCACCTCCATGAACCCTGACGCCATAGAGTGCTTTAACTCCTCTGCGGCTTTGCGTAGGCCTAAGAGAGTCGCGTGTGAATTCCTTCCGAGGGAGAGCATGTGCGCTGGGAGTCCCCGTTTTGTTTTCCGAGCCACACAACACAGGACAGACTGCTGGGGTCAGCTCTTGCTACGCAGAGCGAAGGGCAGTGAACTGCTTCTCGCTTGCAGAGCTTGATGTCTACAGCTGTAAGGCAGCCCCGGGACAAAGTTTTGGCCAGTATTACATTCAGCGTGGCTCTCCCTCTGTGGAGGCCCTCCGAACGGCACTGAGAGAATCCCTGAGCCTAAAGTGCATCCTGGCAACCCTTAACCTGTCATCTCACTCTTGTGACGCAAGGTACACTGCAGGTGCAGCCTGACAGAAAGTACAGAAAAGCCGGTACGACTCTGAGGCATTTGGACGAGGCAAGGTCCCCTCGGCCTGACTAAGTCATTAAGCGGGTGCTGCTCCTCGTGGCACGCAGAACACCCCCCGTCCAACGAAGTGGGATCCTAGAAAGGCCCAGTGTTGCTGAAAGTCTCCAGGTGTCAGTCAGCGAGTGCTGGCAAATGCGTCGTGGGCTCAAGTTGGCACTGGGAGGATGTGGGAGAAGCCCGACTTTCCCCCTTTGGAAAGCCACTGCGTTGCAGCTTCCAAGCCGCCTGCTACTATTCACTCCACAGATTCCTCTGAGGAGCGGTGAGTTTTTCCAAAAGAAACCAGGTGCTTGCGATTCCTTCCGGGGAGCTCACCCCCAGGAGCATACTGTAGCTAAGGTGCCCACTAAATGTGACCTCTAGTCTCGAGGTAAGGTGCACATTTTCCCATTCCCAGAGATAGGGGCGCCCCGGTTTCCAGGAGGTCTTAGTCAGTGGACGGCTTTAGCTTTAGTATGCCTCACAGCGCTCAAGACTCTCACGTGGGCACTTCTTTCCAAGGAAGTACACTGCGTACCCAAAGCCTTCTGAGCACAAGCAAGGGATACACAGCTCTGGGCACATCCCTCCCTATGCAGTTGGAAGGGCCGGGAACTAAGGTGTTCTCTGAGGCGAGCGTCCCACAGCTTTGAAACAGCCCCAGGAACGCGGTTCTTGGCAGGGTTTCGTTCCCTGCGGGTCTGCCACGTTGAGGAAAACTAAGCGGCCCTGAAAGAAACCACCGGGGCTCCAATTCGGTTTGGGGACTCCTGCTCGACGTCTCTCTAGGTGATGCGGAAACTGGACTTTAGGTCCAGCCCGAAGTAATGCAGAGAGTAACCCCGAGCATTGCTAGGCATTGGGAACATCCGAAGTCACCCAGGTAGGCCTGCTGAGGGCAGTTCGGGGTTTGTGCCGTTCACCACATGCAGCACACACTGCATCCAAAAGTTTCATCGCAGAAGGCCGAACTGTGTTCCACGGGTCTCCCTTGGATTGTCAGAGAAGATAGGTGTATGTGCTGGGTGATCCAGTTGGTAATTGAGAAGCCTGGCAGAGGGCAGTCTTTTCCCCATTTGAAAGGTCGATAGTGGCGGCCTCAAGGCTGACTGAAAGACACTGCCCTTACCCGTCTTCTAGTCACCTCCAGGAGTGCCTCAGTGAAGACAGTGAGTTTTCTCCTACGAATCCAGGTGGTCTCCAGTGCCTTGCTGGGAGCTCATCCCACGCTTGCCCTAGCTAAAGTGTGAAGTCAAAGTGACCCCTAGCCTCAAGGGAAGCGCGAGCGCTTCCTATCAGCCAAGTTGGGTGGGCAGCCACCTCCATGAACCCTGACGCCATAGAGTGCTTTAACTCCTCTGCGGCTTTGCGTAGGCCTAAGAGAGTCGCGTGTGAATTCCTTCCGAGGGAGAGCATGTGCGCTGGGAGTCCCCGTTTTCTTTTCCGAGCCACACAACACAGGACAGACTGCTGGGGTCAGCTCTTGCTACGCAGAGCGAAGGGCAGTGAACTGCTTCTCGCTTGCAGAGCTTGATGTCTACAGCTGTAAGGCAGCCCCGGGACAAAGTTTTGGCCAGTATTACATTCAGCGTGGCTCTCCCTCTGTGGAGGCCCTCCGAACGGCACTGAGAGAATCCCTGAGCCTAAAGTGCATCCTGGCAACCCTTAACCTGTCATCTCACTCTTGTGACGCAAGGTACACTGCAGGTGCAGCCTGACAGAAAGTACAGAAAAGCCGGTACGACTCTGAGGCATTTGGACGAGGCAAGGTCCCCTCGGCCTGACTAAGTCATTAAGCGGGTGCTGCTCCTCGTGGCACGCAGAACACCCCCCGTCCAACGAAGTGGGATCCTAGAAAGGCCCAGTGTTGCTGAAAGTCTCCAGGTGTCAGTCAGCGAGTGCTGGCAAATGCGTCGTGGGCTCAAGTTGGCACTGGGAGGATGTGGGAGAAGCCCGACTTTCCCCCTTTGGAAAGCCACTGCGTTGCAGCTTCCAAGCCGCCTGCTACTATTCACTCCACAGATTCCTCTGAGGAGCGGTGACTTTTTCCAAAAGAAACCAGGTGCTTGCGATTCCTTCCGGGGAGCTCACCCCCAGGAGCATACTGTAGCTAAGGTGCCCACTAAATGTGACCTCTAGTCTCGAGGTAAGGTGCACATTTTCCCATTCCCAGAGATAGGGGCGCCCCGGTTTCCAGGAGGTCTTAGTCAGTGGACGGCTTTAGCTTTAGTATGCCTCACAGCGCTCAAGACTCTCACGTGGGCACTTCTTTCCAAGGAAGTACACTGCGTACCCAAAGCCTTCTGAGCACAAGCAAGGGATACACAGCTCTGGGCACATCCCTCCCTATGCAGTTGGAAGGGCCGGGAACTAAGGTGTTCTCTGAGGCGAGCGTCCCACAGCTTTGAAACAGCCCCAGGAACGCGGTTCTTGGCAGGGTTTCGTTCCCTGCGGGTCTGCCACGTTGAGGAAAACTAAGCGGCCCTGAAAGAAACCACCGGGGCTCCAATTCGGTTTGGGGACTCCTGCTCGACGTCTCTCTAGGTGATGCGGAAACTGGACTTTAGGTCCAGCCCGAAGTAATGCAGAGAGTAACCCCGAGCATTGCTAGGCATTGGGAACATCCGAAGTCACCCAGGTAGGCCTGCTGAGGGCAGTTCGGGGTTTGTGCCGTTCACCACATGCAGCACACACTGCATCCAAAAGTTTCATCGCAGAAGGCCGAACTGTGTTCCACGGGTCTCCCTTGGATTGTCAGAGAAGATAGGTGTATGTGCTGGGTGATCCAGTTGGTAATTGAGAAGCCTGGCAGAGGGCAGTCTTTTCCCCATTTGAAAGGTCGATAGTGGCGGCCTCAAGGCTGACTGAAAGACACTGCCCTTACCCGTCTTCTAGTCACCTCCAGGAGTGCCTCAGTGAAGACAGTGAGTTTTCTCCTACGAATCCAGGTGGTCTCCAGTGCCTTGCTGGGAGCTCATCCCACGCTTGCCCTAGCTAAAGTGTGAAGTCAAAGTGACCCCTAGCCTCAAGGGAAGCGCGAGCGCTTCCTATCAGCCAAGTTGGGTGGGCAGCCACCTCCATGAACCCTGACGCCATAGAGTGCTTTAACTCCTCTGCGGCTTTGCGTAGGCCTAAGAGAGTCGCGTGTGAATTCCTTCCGAGGGAGAGCATGTGCGCTGGGAGTCCCCGTTTTGTTTTCCGAGCCACACAACACAGGACAGACTGCTGGGGTCAGCTCTTGCTACGCAGAGCGAAGGGCAGTGAACTGCTTCTCGCTTGCAGAGCTTGATGTCTACAGCTGTAAGGCAGCCCCGGGACAAAGTTTTGGCCAGTATTACATTCAGCGTGGCTCTCCCTCTGTGGAGGCCCTCCGAACGGCACTGAGAGAATCCCTGAGCCTAAAGTGCATCCTGGCAACCCTTAACCTGTCATCTCACTCTTGTGACGCAAGGTACACTGCAGGTGCAGCCTGACAGAAAGTACAGAAAAGCCGGTACGACTCTGAGGCATTTGGACGAGGCAAGGTCCCCTCGGCCTGACTAAGTCATTAAGCGGGTGCTGCTCCTCGTGGCACGCAGAACACCCCCCGTCCAACGAAGTGGGATCCTAGAAAGGCCCAGTGTTGCTGAAAGTCTCCAGGTGTCAGTCAGCGAGTGCTGGCAAATGCGTCGTGGGCTCAAGTTGGCACTGGGAGGATGTGGGAGAAGCCCGACTTTCCCCCTTTGGAAAGCCACTTCGTTGCAGCTTCCAAGCCGCCTGCTACTATTCACTCCACAGATTCCTCTGAGGAGCGGTGAGTTTTTCCAAAAGAAACCAGGTGCTTGCGATTCCTTCCGGGGAGCTCACCCCCAGGAGCATACTGTAGCTAAGGTGCCCACTAAATGTGACCTCTAGTCTCGAGGTAAGGTGCACATTTTCCCATTCCCAGAGATAGGGGCGCCCCGGTTTCCAGGAGGTCTTAGTCAGTGGACGGCTTTAGCTTTAGTATGCCTCACAGCGCTCAAGACTCTCACGTGGGCACTTCTTTCCAAGGAAGTACACTGCGTACCCAAAGCCTTCTGAGCACAAGCAAGGGATACACAGCTCTGGGCACATCCCTCCCTATGCAGTTGGAAGGGCCGGGAACTAAGGTGTTCTCTGAGGCGAGCGTCCCACAGCTTTGAAACAGCCCCAGGAACGCGGTTCTTGGCAGGGTTTCGTTCCCTGCGGGTCTGCCACGTTGAGGAAAACTAAGCGGCCCTGAAAGAAACCACCGGGGCTCCAATTCGGTTTGGGGACTCCTGCTCGACGTCTCTCTAGGTGATGCGGAAACTGGACTTTAGGTCCAGCCCGAAGTAATGCAGAGAGTAACCCCGAGCATTGCTAGGCATTGGGAACATCCGAAGTCACCCAGGTAGGCCTGCTGAGGGCAGTTCGGGGTTTGTGCCGTTCACCACATGCAGCACACACTGCATCCAAAAGTTTCATCGCAGAAGGCCGAACTGTGTTCCACGGGTCTCCCTTGGATTGTCAGAGAAGATAGGTGTATGTGCTGGGTGATCCAGTTGGTAATTGAGAAGCCTGGCAGAGGGCAGTCTTTTCCCCATTTGAAAGGTCGATAGTGGCGGCCTCAAGGCTGACTGAAAGACACTGCCCTTACCCGTCTTCTAGTCACCTCCAGGAGTGCCTCAGTGAAGACAGTGAGTTTTCTCCTACGAATCCAGGTGGTCTCCAGTGCCTTGCTGGGAGCTCATCCCACGCTTGCCCTAGCTAAAGTGTGAAGTCAAAGTGACCCCTAGCCTCAAGGGAAGCGCGAGCGCTTCCTATCAGCCAAGTTGGGTGGGCAGCCACCTCCATGAACCCTGACGCCATAGAGTGCTTTAACTCCTCTGCGGCTTTGCGTAGGCCTAAGAGAGTCGCGTGTGAATTCCTTCCGAGGGAGAGCATGTGCGCTGGGAGTCCCCGTTTTCTTTTCCGAGCCACACAACACAGGACAGACTGCTGGGGTCAGCTCTTGCTACGCAGAGCGAAGGGCAGTGAACTGCTTCTCGCTTGCAGAGCTTGATGTCTACAGCTGTAAGGCAGCCCCGGGACAAAGTTTTGGCCAGTATTACATTCAGCGTGGCTCTCCCTCTGTGGAGGCCCTCCGAACGGCACTGAGAGAATCCCTGAGCCTAAAGTGCATCCTGGCAACCCTTAACCTGTCATCTCACTATTGTGACGCAAGGTACACTGCAGGTGCAGCCTGACAGAAAGTACAGAAAAGCCGGTACGACTCTGAGGCATTTGGACGAGGCAAGGTCCCCTCGGCCTGACTAAGTCATTAAGCGGGTGCTGCTCCTCGTGGCACGCAGAACACCCCCCGTCCAACGAAGTGGGATCCTAGAAAGGCCCAGTGTTGCTGAAAGTCTCCAGGTGTCAGTCAGCGAGTGCTGGCAAATGCGTCGTGGGCTCAAGTTGGCACTGGGAGGATGTGGGAGAAGCCCGACTTTCCCCCTTTGGAAAGCCACTGCGTTGCAGCTTCCAAGCCGCCTGCTACTATTCACTCCACAGATTCCTCTGAGGAGCGGTGAGTTTTTCCAAAAGAAACCAGGTGCTTGCGATTCCTTCCGGGGAGCTCACCCCCAGGAGCATACTGTAGCTAAGGTGCCCACTAAATGTGACCTCTAGTCTCGAGGTAAGGTGCACATTTTCCCATTCCCAGAGATAGGGGCGCCCCGGTTTCCAGGAGGTCTTAGTCAGTGGACGGCTTTAGCTTTAGTATGCCTCACAGCGCTCAAGACTCTCACGTGGGCACTTCTTTCCAAGGAAGTACACTGCGTACCCAAAGCCTTCTGAGCACAAGCAAGGGATACACAGCTCTGGGCACATCCCTCCCTATGCAGTTGGAAGGGCCGGGAACTAAGGTGTTCTCTGAGGCGAGCGTCCCACAGCTTTGAAACAGCCCCAGGAACGCGGTTCTTGGCAGGGTTTCGTTCCCTGCGGGTCTGCCACGTTGAGGAAAACTAAGCGGCCCTGAAAGAAACCACCGGGGCTCCAATTCGGTTTGGGGACTCCTGCTCGACGTCTCTCTAGGTGATGCGGAAACTGGACTTTAGGTCCAGCCCGAAGTAATGCAGAGAGTAACCCCGAGCATTGCTAGGCATTGGGAACATCCGAAGTCACCCAGGTAGGCCTGCTGAGGGCAGTTCGGGGTTTGTGCCGTTCACCACATGCAGCACACACTGCATCCAAAAGTTTCATCGCAGAAGGCCGAACTGTGTTCCACGGGTCTCCCTTGGATTGTCAGAGAAGATAGGTGTATGTGCTGGGTGATCCAGTTGGTAATTGAGAAGCCTGGCAGAGGGCAGTCTTTTCCCCATTTGAAAGGTCGATAGTGGCGGCCTCAAGGCTGACTGAAAGACACTGCCCTTACCCGTCTTCTAGTCACCTCCAGGAGTGCCTCAGTGAAGACAGTGAGTTTTCTCCTACGAATCCAGGTGGTCTCCAGTGCCTTGCTGGGAGCTCATCCCACGCTTGCCCTAGCTAAAGTGTGAAGTCAAAGTGACCCCTAGCCTCAAGGGAAGCGCGAGCGCTTCCTATCAGCCAAGTTGGGTGGGCAGCCACCTCCATGAACCCTGACGCCATAGAGTGCTTTAACTCCTCTGCGGCTTTGCGTAGGCCTAAGAGAGTCGCGTGTGAATTCCTTCCGAGGGAGAGCATGTGCGCTGGGAGTCCCCGTTTTCTTTTCCGAGCCACACAACACAGGACAGACTGCTGGGGTCAGCTCTTGCTACGCAGAGCGAAGGGCAGTGAACTGCTTCTCGCTTGCAGAGCTTGATGTCTACAGCTGTAAGGCAGCCCCGGGACAAAGTTTTGGCCAGTATTACATTCAGCGTGGCTCTCCCTCTGTGGAGGCCCTCCGAACGGCACTGAGAGAATCCCTGAGCCTAAAGTGCATCCTGGCAACCCTTAACCTGTCATCTCACTATTGTGACGCAAGGTACACTGCAGGTGCAGCCTGACAGAAAGTACAGAAAAGCCGGTACGACTCTGAGGCATTTGGACGAGGCAAGGTCCCCTCGGCCTGACTAAGTCATTAAGCGGGTGCTGCTCCTCGTGGCACGCAGAACACCCCCCGTCCAACGAAGTGGGATCCTAGAAAGGCCCAGTGTTGCTGAAAGTCTCCAGGTGTCAGTCAGCGAGTGCTGGCAAATGCGTCGTGGGCTCAAGTTGGCACTGGGAGGATGTGGGAGAAGCCCGACTTTCCCCCTTTGGAAAGCCACTGCGTTGCAGCTTCCAAGCCGCCTGCTACTATTCACTCCACAGATTCCTCTGAGGAGCGGTGACTTTTTCCAAAAGAAACCAGGTGCTTGCGATTCCTTCCGGGGAGCTCACCCCCAGGAGCATACTGTAGCTAAGGTGCCCACTAAATGTGACCTCTAGTCTCGAGGTAAGGTGCACATTTTCCCATTCCCAGAGATAGGGGCGCCCCGGTTTCCAGGAGGTCTTAGTCAGTGGACGGCTTTAGCTTTAGTATGCCTCACAGCGCTCAAGACTCTCACGTGGGCACTTCTTTCCAAGGAAGTACACTGCGTACCCAAAGCCTTCTGAGCACAAGCAAGGGATACACAGCTCTGGGCACATCCCTCCCTATGCAGTTGGAAGGGCCGGGAACTAAGGTGTTCTCTGAGGCGAGCGTCCCACAGCTTTGAAACAGCCCCAGGAACGCGGTTCTTGGCAGGGTTTCGTTCCCTGCGGGTCTGCCACGTTGAGGAAAACTAAGCGGCCCTGAAAGAAACCACCGGGGCTCCAATTCGGTTTGGGGACTCCTGCTCGACGTCTCTCTAGGTGATGCGGAAACTGGACTTTAGGTCCAGCCCGAAGTAATGCAGAGAGTAACCCCGAGCATTGCTAGGCATTGGGAACATCCGAAGTCACCCAGGTAGGCCTGCTGAGGGCAGTTCGGGGTTTGTGCCGTTCACCACATGCAGCACACACTGCATCCAAAAGTTTCATCGCAGAAGGCCGAACTGTGTTCCACGGGTCTCCCTTGGATTGTCAGAGAAGATAGGTGTATGTGCTGGGTGATCCAGTTGGTAATTGAGAAGCCTGGCAGAGGGCAGTCTTTTCCCCATTTGAAAGGTCGATAGTGGCGGCCTCAAGGCTGACTGAAAGACACTGCCCTTACCCGTCTTCTAGTCACCTCCAGGAGTGCCTCAGTGAAGACAGTGAGTTTTCTCCTACGAATCCAGGTGGTCTCCAGTGCCTTGCTGGGAGCTCATCCCACGCTTGCCCTAGCTAAAGTGTGAAGTCAAAGTGACCCCTAACCTCAAGGGAAGCGCGAGCGCTTCCTATCAGCCAAGTTGGGTGGGCAGCCACCTCCATGAACCCTGACGCCATAGAGTGCTTTAACTCCTCTGCGGCTTTGCGTAGGCCTAAGAGAGTCGCGTGTGAATTCCTTCCGAGGGAGAGCATGTGCGCTGGGAGTCCCCGTTTTGTTTTCCGAGCCACACAACACAGGACAGACTGCTGGGGTCAGCTCTTGCTACGCAGAGCGAAGGGCAGTGAACTGCTTCTCGCTTGCAGAGCTTGATGTCTACAGCTGTAAGGCAGCCCCGGGACAAAGTTTTGGCCAGTATTACATTCAGCGTGGCTCTCCCTCTGTGGAGGCCCTCCGAACGGCACTGAGAGAATCCCTGAGCCTAAAGTGCATCCTGGCAACCCTTAACCTGTCATCTCACTCTTGTGACGCAAGGTACACTGCAGGTGCAGCCTGACAGAAAGTACAGAAAAGCCGGTACGACTCTGAGGCATTTGGACGAGGCAAGGTCCCCTCGGCCTGACTAAGTCATTAAGCGGGTGCTGCTCCTCGTGGCACGCAGAACACCCCCCGTCCAACGAAGTGGGATCCTAGAAAGGCCCAGTGTTGCTGAAAGTCTCCAGGTGTCAGTCAGCGAGTGCTGGCAAATGCGTCGTGGGCTCAAGTTGGCACTGGGAGGATGTGGGAGAAGCCCGACTTTCCCCCTTTGGAAAGCCACTTCGTTGCAGCTTCCAAGCCGCCTGCTACTATTCACTCCACAGATTCCTCTGAGGAGCGGTGAGTTTTTCCAAAAGAAACCAGGTGCTTGCGATTCCTTCCGGGGAGCTCACCCCCAGGAGCATACTGTAGCTAAGGTGCCCACTAAATGTGACCTCTAGTCTCGAGGTAAGGTGCACATTTTCCCATTCCCAGAGATAGGGGCGCCCCGGTTTCCAGGAGGTCTTAGTCAGTGGACGGCTTTAGCTTTAGTATGCCTCACAGCGCTCAAGACTCTCACGTGGGCACTTCTTTCCAAGGAAGTACACTGCGTACCCAAAGCCTTCTGAGCACAAGCAAGGGATACACAGCTCTGGGCACATCCCTCCCTATGCAGTTGGAAGGGCCGGGAACTAAGGTGTTCTCTGAGGCGAGCGTCCCACAGCTTTGAAACAGCCCCAGGAACGCGGTTCTTGGCAGGGTTTCGTTCCCTGCGGGTCTGCCACGTTGAGGAAAACTAAGCGGCCCTGAAAGAAACCACCGGGGCTCCAATTCGGTTTGGGGACTCCTGCTCGACGTCTCTCTAGGTGATGCGGAAACTGGACTTTAGGTCCAGCCCGAAGTAATGCAGAGAGTAACCCCGAGCATTGCTAGGCATTGGGAACATCCGAAGTCACCCAGGTAGGCCTGCTGAGGGCAGTTCGGGGTTTGTGCCGTTCACCACATGCAGCACACACTGCATCCAAAAGTTTCATCGCAGAAGGCCGAACTGTGTTCCACGGGTCTCCCTTGGATTGTCAGAGAAGATAGGTGTATGTGCTGGGTGATCCAGTTGGTAATTGAGAAGCCTGGCAGAGGGCAGTCTTTTCCCCATTTGAAAGGTCGATAGTGGCGGCCTCAAGGCTGACTGAAAGACACTGCCCTTACCCGTCTTCTAGTCACCTCCAGGAGTGCCTCAGTGAAGACAGTGAGTTTTCTCCTACGAATCCAGGTGGTCTCCAGTGCCTTGCTGGGAGCTCATCCCACGCTTGCCCTAGCTAAAGTGTGAAGTCAAAGTGACCCCTAGCCTCAAGGGAAGCGCGAGCGCTTCCTATCAGCCAAGTTGGGTGGGCAGCCACCTCCATGAACCCTGACGCCATAGAGTGCTTTAACTCCTCTGCGGCTTTGCGTAGGCCTAAGAGAGTCGCGTGTGAATTCCTTCCGAGGGAGAGCATGTGCGCTGGGAGTCCCCGTTTTCTTTTCCGAGCCACACAACACAGGACAGACTGCTGGGGTCAGCTCTTGCTACGCAGAGCGAAGGGCAGTGAACTGCTTCTCGCTTGCAGAGCTTGATGTCTACAGCTGTAAGGCAGCCCCGGGACAAAGTTTTGGCCAGTATTACATTCAGCGTGGCTCTCCCTCTGTGGAGGCCCTCCGAACGGCACTGAGAGAATCCCTGAGCCTAAAGTGCATCCTGGCAACCCTTAACCTGTCATCTCACTATTGTGACGCAAGGTACACTGCAGGTGCAGCCTGACAGAAAGTACAGAAAAGCCGGTACGACTCTGAGGCATTTGGACGAGGCAAGGTCCCCTCGGCCTGACTAAGTCATTAAGCGGGTGCTGCTCCTCGTGGCACGCAGAACACCCCCCGTCCAACGAAGTGGGATCCTAGAAAGGCCCAGTGTTGCTGAAAGTCTCCAGGTGTCAGTCAGCGAGTGCTGGCAAATGCGTCGTGGGCTCAAGTTGGCACTGGGAGGATGTGGGAGAAGCCCGACTTTCCCCCTTTGGAAAGCCACTGCGTTGCAGCTTCCAAGCCGCCTGCTACTATTCACTCCACAGATTCCTCTGAGGAGCGGTGAGTTTTTCCAAAAGAAACCAGGTGCTTGCGATTCCTTCCGGGGAGCTCACCCCCAGGAGCATACTGTAGCTAAGGTGCCCACTAAATGTGACCTCTAGTCTCGAGGTAAGGTGCACATTTTCCCATTCCCAGAGATAGGGGCGCCCCGGTTTCCAGGAGGTCTTAGTCAGTGGACGGCTTTAGCTTTAGTATGCCTCACAGCGCTCAAGACTCTCACGTGGGCACTTCTTTCCAAGGAAGTACACTGCGTACCCAAAGCCTTCTGAGCACAAGCAAGGGATACACAGCTCTGGGCACATCCCTCCCTATGCAGTTGGAAGGGCCGGGAACTAAGGTGTTCTCTGAGGCGAGCGTCCCACAGCTTTGAAACAGCCCCAGGAACGCGGTTCTTGGCAGGGTTTCGTTCCCTGCGGGTCTGCCACGTTGAGGAAAACTAAGCGGCCCTGAAAGAAACCACCGGGGCTCCAATTCGGTTTGGGGACTCCTGCTCGACGTCTCTCTAGGTGATGCGGAAACTGGACTTTAGGTCCAGCCCGAAGTAATGCAGAGAGTAACCCCGAGCATTGCTAGGCATTGGGAACATCCGAAGTCACCCAGGTAGGCCTGCTGAGGGCAGTTCGGGGTTTGTGCCGTTCACCACATGCAGCACACACTGCATCCAAAAGTTTCATCGCAGAAGGCCGAACTGTGTTCCACGGGTCTCCCTTGGATTGTCAGAGAAGATAGGTGTATGTGCTGGGTGATCCAGTTGGTAATTGAGAAGCCTGGCAGAGGGCAGTCTTTTCCCCATTTGAAAGGTCGATAGTGGCGGCCTCAAGGCTGACTGAAAGACACTGCCCTTACCCGTCTTCTAGTCACCTCCAGGAGTGCCTCAGTGAAGACAGTGAGTTTTCTCCTACGAATCCAGGTGGTCTCCAGTGCCTTGCTGGGAGCTCATCCCACGCTTGCCCTAGCTAAAGTGTGAAGTCAAAGTGACCCCTAGCCTCAAGGGAAGCGCGAGCGCTTCCTATCAGCCAAGTTGGGTGGGCAGCCACCTCCATGAACCCTGACGCCATAGAGTGCTTTAACTCCTCTGCGGCTTTGCGTAGGCCTAAGAGAGTCGCGTGTGAATTCCTTCCGAGGGAGAGCATGTGCGCTGGGAGTCCCCGTTTTCTTTTCCGAGCCACACAACACAGGACAGACTGCTGGGGTCAGCTCTTGCTACGCAGAGCGAAGGGCAGTGAACTGCTTCTCGCTTGCAGAGCTTGATGTCTACAGCTGTAAGGCAGCCCCGGGACAAAGTTTTGGCCAGTATTACATTCAGCGTGGCTCTCCCTCTGTGGAGGCCCTCCGAACGGCACTGAGAGAATCCCTGAGCCTAAAGTGCATCCTGGCAACCCTTAACCTGTCATCTCACTCTTGTGACGCAAGGTACACTGCAGGTGCAGCCTGACAGAAAGTACAGAAAAGCCGGTACGACTCTGAGGCATTTGGACGAGGCAAGGTCCCCTCGGCCTGACTAAGTCATTAAGCGGGTGCTGCTCCTCGTGGCACGCAGAACACCCCCCGTCCAACGAAGTGGGATCCTAGAAAGGCCCAGTGTTGCTGAAAGTCTCCAGGTGTCAGTCAGCGAGTGCTGGCAAATGCGTCGTGGGCTCAAGTTGGCACTGGGAGGATGTGGGAGAAGCCCGACTTTCCCCCTTTGGAAAGCCACTGCGTTGCAGCTTCCAAGCCGCCTGCTACTATTCACTCCACAGATTCCTCTGAGGAGCGGTGAGTTTTTCCAAAAGAAACCAGGTGCTTGCGATTCCTTCCGGGGAGCTCACCCCCAGGAGCATACTGTAGCTAAGGTGCCCACTAAATGTGACCTCTAGTCTCGAGGTAAGGTGCACATTTTCCCATTCCCAGAGATAGGGGCGCCCCGGTTTCCAGGAGGTCTTAGTCAGTGGACGGCTTTAGCTTTAGTATGCCTCACAGCGCTCAAGACTCTCACGTGGGCACTTCTTTCCAAGGAAGTACACTGCGTACCCAAAGCCTTCTGAGCACAAGCAAGGGATACACAGCTCTGGGCACATCCCTCCCTATGCAGTTGGAAGGGCCGGGAACTAAGGTGTTCTCTGAGGCGAGCGTCCCACAGCTTTGAAACAGCCCCAGGAACGCGGTTCTTGGCAGGGTTTCGTTCCCTGCGGGTCTGCCACGTTGAGGAAAACTAAGCGGCCCTGAAAGAAACCACCGGGGCTCCAATTCGGTTTGGGGACTCCTGCTCGACGTCTCTCTAGGTGATGCGGAAACTGGACTTTAGGTCCAGCCCGAAGTAATGCAGAGAGTAACCCCGAGCATTGCTAGGCATTGGGAACATCCGAAGTCACCCAGGTAGGCCTGCTGAGGGCAGTTCGGGGTTTGTGCCGTTCACCACATGCAGCACACACTGCATCCAAAAGTTTCATCGCAGAAGGCCGAACTGTGTTCCACGGGTCTCCCTTGGATTGTCAGAGAAGATAGGTGTATGTGCTGGGTGATCCAGTTGGTAATTGAGAAGCCTGGCAGAGGGCAGTCTTTTCCCCATTTGAAAGGTCGATAGTGGCGGCCTCAAGGCTGACTGAAAGACACTGCCCTTACCCGTCTTCTAGTCACCTCCAGGAGTGCCTCAGTGAAGACAGTGAGTTTTCTCCTACGAATCCAGGTGGTCTCCAGTGCCTTGCTGGGAGCTCATCCCACGCTTGCCCTAGCTAAAGTGTGAAGTCAAAGTGACCCCTAGCCTCAAGGGAAGCGCGAGCGCTTCCTATCAGCCAAGTTGGGTGGGCAGCCACCTCCATGAACCCTGACGCCATAGAGTGCTTTAACTCCTCTGCGGCTTTGCGTAGGCCTAAGAGAGTCGCGTGTGAATTCCTTCCGAGGGAGAGCATGTGCGCTGGGAGTCCCCGTTTTGTTTTCCGAGCCACACAACACAGGACAGACTGCTGGGGTCAGCTCTTGCTACGCAGAGCGAAGGGCAGTGAACTGCTTCTCGCTTGCAGAGCTTGATGTCTACAGCTGTAAGGCAGCCCCGGGACAAAGTTTTGGCCAGTATTACATTCAGCGTGGCTCTCCCTCTGTGGAGGCCCTCCGAACGGCACTGAGAGAATCCCTGAGCCTAAAGTGCATCCTGGCAACCCTTAACCTGTCATCTCACTATTGTGACGCAAGGTACACTGCAGGTGCAGCCTGACAGAAAGTACAGAAAAGCCGGTACGACTCTGAGGCATTTGGACGAGGCAAGGTCCCCTCGGCCTGACTAAGTCATTAAGCGGGTGCTGCTCCTCGTGGCACGCAGAACACCCCCCGTCCAACGAAGTGGGATCCTAGAAAGGCCCAGTGTTGCTGAAAGTCTCCAGGTGTCAGTCAGCGAGTGCTGGCAAATGCGTCGTGGGCTCAAGTTGGCACTGGGAGGATGTGGGAGAAGCCCGACTTTCCCCCTTTGGAAAGCCACTTCGTTGCAGCTTCCAAGCCGCCTGCTACTATTCACTCCACAGATTCCTCTGAGGAGCGGTGAGTTTTTCCAAAAGAAACCAGGTGCTTGCGATTCCTTCCGGGGAGCTCACCCCCAGGAGCATACTGTAGCTAAGGTGCCCACTAAATGGGACCTCTAGTCTCGAGGTAAGGTGCACATTTTCCCATTCCCAGAGATAGGGGCGCCCCGGTTTCCAGGAGGTCTTAGTCAGTGGACGGCTTTAGCTTTAGTATGCCTCACAGCGCTCAAGACTCTCACGTGGGCACTTCTTTCCAAGGAAGTACACTGCGTACCCAAAGCCTTCTGAGCACAAGCAAGGGATACACAGCTCTGGGCACATCCCTCCCTATGCAGTTGGAAGGGCCGGGAACTAAGGTGTTCTCTGAGGCGAGCGTCCCACAGCTTTGAAACAGCCCCAGGAACGCGGTTCTTGGCAGGGTTTCGTTCCCTGCGGGTCTGCCACGTTGAGGAAAACTAAGCGGCCCTGAAAGAAACCACCGGGGCTCCAATTCGGTTTGGGGACTCCTGCTCGACGTCTCTCTAGGTGATGCGGAAACTGGACTTTAGGTCCAGCCCGAAGTAATGCAGAGAGTAACCCCGAGCATTGCTAGGCATTGGGAACATCCGAAGTCACCCAGGTAGGCCTGCTGAGGGCAGTTCGGGGTTTGTGCCGTTCACCACATGCAGCACACACTGCATCCAAAAGTTTCATCGCAGAAGGCCGAACTGTGTTCCACGGGTCTCCCTTGGATTGTCAGAGAAGATAGGTGTATGTGCTGGGTGATCCAGTTGGTAATTGAGAAGCCTGGCAGAGGGCAGTCTTTTCCCCATTTGAAAGGTCGATAGTGGCGGCCTCAAGGCTGACTGAAAGACACTGCCCTTACCCGTCTTCTAGTCACCTCCAGGAGTGCCTCAGTGAAGACAGTGAGTTTTCTCCTACGAATCCAGGTGGTCTCCAGTGTCTTGCTGGGAGCTCATCCCACGCTTGCCCTAGCTAAAGTGTGAAGTCAAAGTGACCCCTAGCCTCAAGGGAAGCGCGAGCGCTTCCTATCAGCCAAGTTGGGTGGGCAGCCACCTCCATGAACCCTGACGCCATAGAGTGCTTTAACTCCTCTGCGGCTTTGCGTAGGCCTAAGAGAGTCGCGTGTGAATTCCTTCCGAGGGAGAGCATGTGCGCTGGGAGTCCCCGTTTTGTTTTCCGAGCCACACAACACAGGACAGACTGCTGGGGTCAGCTCTTGCTACGCAGAGCGAAGGGCAGTGAACTGCTTCTCGCTTGCAGAGCTTGATGTCTACAGCTGTAAGGCAGCCCCGGGACAAAGTTTTGGCCAGTATTACATTCAGCGTGGCTCTCCCTCTGTGGAGGCCCTCCGAACGGCACTGAGAGAATCCCTGAGCCTAAAGTGCATCCTGGCAACCCTTAACCTGTCATCTCACTATTGTGACGCAAGGTACACTGCAGGTGCAGCCTGACAGAAAGTACAGAAAAGCCGGTACGACTCTGAGGCATTTGGACGAGGCAAGGTCCCCTCGGCCTGACTAAGTCATTAAGCGGGTGCTGCTCCTCGTGGCACGCAGAACACCCCCTGTCCAACGAAGTGGGATCCTAGAAAGGCCCAGTGTTGCTGAAAGTCTCCAGGTGTCAGTCAGCGAGTGCTGGCAAATGCGTCGTGGGCTCAAGTTGGCACTGGGAGGATGTGGGAGAAGCCCGACTTTCCCCCTTTGGAAAGCCACTTCGTTGCAGCTTCCAAGCCGCCTGCTACTATTCACTCCACAGATTCCTCTGAGGAGCGGTGACTTTTTCCAAAAGAAACCAGGTGCTTGCGATTCCTTCCGGGGAGCTCACCCCCAGGAGCATACTGTAGCTAAGGTGCCCACTAAATGTGACCTCTAGTCTCGAGGTAAGGTGCACATTTTCCCATTCCCAGAGATAGGGGCGCCCCGGTTTCCAGGAGGTCTTAGTCAGTGGACGGCTTTAGCTTTAGTATGCCTCACAGCGCTCAAGAGTCTCACGTGGGCACTTCTTTCCAAGGAAGTACACTGCGTACCCAAAGCCTTCTGAGCACAAGCAAGGGATACACAGCTCTGGGCACATCCCTCCCTATGCAGTTGGAAGGGCCGGGAACTAAGGTGTTCTCTGAGGCGAGCGTCCCACAGCTTTGAAACAGCCCCAGGAACGCGGTTCTTGGCAGGGTTTCGTTCCCTGCGGGTCTGCCACGTTGAGGAAAACTAAGCGGCCCTGAAAGAAACCACCGGGGCTCCAATTCGGTTTGGGGACTCCTGCTCGACGTCTCTCTAGGTGATGCGGAAACTGGACTTTAGGTCCAGCCCGAAGTAATGCAGAGAGTAACCCCGAGCATTGCTAGGCATTGGGAACATCCGAAGTCACCCAGGTAGGCCTGCTGAGGGCAGTTCGGGGTTTGTGCCGTTCACCACATGCAGCACACACTGCATCCAAAAGTTTCATCGCAGAAGGCCGAACTGTGTTCCACGGGTCTCCCTTGGATTGTCAGAGAAGATAGGTGTATGTGCTGGGTGATCCAGTTGGTAATTGAGAAGCCTGGCAGAGGGCAGTCTTTTCCCCATTTGAAAGGTCGATAGTGGCGGCCTCAAGGCTGACTGAAAGACACTGCCCTTACCCGTCTTCTAGTCACCTCCAGGAGTGCCTCAGTGAAGACAGTGAGTTTTCTCCTACGAATCCAGGTGGTCTCCAGTGCCTTGCTGGGAGCTCATCCCACGCTTGCCCTAGCTAAAGTGTGAAGTCAAAGTGACCCCTAGCCTCAAGGGAAGCGCGAGCGCTTCCTATCAGCCAAGTTGGGTGGGCAGCCACCTCCATGAACCCTGACGCCATAGAGTGCTTTAACTCCTCTGCGGCTTTGCGTAGGCCTAAGAGAGTCGCGTGTGAATTCCTTCCGAGGGAGAGCATGTGCGCTGGGAGTCCCCGTTTTGTTTTCCGAGCCACACAACACAGGACAGACTGCTGGGGTCAGCTCTTGCTACGCAGAGCGAAGGGCAGTGAACTGCTTCTCGCTTGCAGAGCTTGATGTCTACAGCTGTAAGGCAGCCCCGGGACAAAGTTTTGGCCAGTATTACATTCAGCGTGGCTCTCCCTCTGTGGAGGCCCTCCGAACGGCACTGAGAGAATCCCTGAGCCTAAAGTGCATCCTGGCAACCCTTAACCTGTCATCTCACTCTTGTGACGCAAGGTACACTGCAGGTGCAGCCTGACAGAAAGTACAGAAAAGCCGGTACGACTCTGAGGCATTTGGACGAGGCAAGGTCCCCTCGGCCTGACTAAGTCATTAAGCGGGTGCTGCTCCTCGTGGCACGCAGAACACCCCCCGTCCAACGAAGTGGGATCCTAGAAAGGCCCAGTGTTGCTGAAAGTCTCCAGGTGTCAGTCAGCGAGTGCTGGCAAATGCGTCGTGGGCTCAAGTTGGCACTGGGAGGATGTGGGAGAAGCCCGACTTTCCCCCTTTGGAAAGCCACTTCGTTGCAGCTTCCAAGCCGCCTGCTACTATTCACTCCACAGATTCCTCTGAGGAGCGGTGAGTTTTTCCAAAAGAAACCAGGTGCTTGCGATTCCTTCCGGGGAGCTCACCCCCAGGAGCATACTGTAGCTAAGGTGCCCACTAAATGTGACCTCTAGTCTCGAGGTAAGGTGCACATTTTCCCATTCCCAGAGATAGGGGCGCCCCGGTTTCCAGGAGGTCTTAGTCAGTGGACGGCTTTAGCTTTAGTATGCCTCACAGCGCTCAAGACTCTCACGTGGGCACTTCTTTCCAAGGAAGTACACTGCGTACCCAAAGCCTTCTGAGCACAAGCAAGGGATACACAGCTCTGGGCACATCCCTCCCTATGCAGTTGGAAGGGCCGGGAACTAAGGTGTTCTCTGAGGCGAGCGTCCCACAGCTTTGAAACAGCCCCAGGAACGCGGTTCTTGGCAGGGTTTCGTTCCCTGCGGGTCTGCCACGTTGAGGAAAACTAAGCGGCCCTGAAAGAAACCACCGGGGCTCCAATTCGGTTTGGGGACTCCTGCTCGACGTCTCTCTAGGTGATGCGGAAACTGGACTTTAGGTCCAGCCCGAAGTAATGCAGAGAGTAACCCCGAGCATTGCTAGGCATTGGGAACATCCGAAGTCACCCAGGTAGGCCTGCTGAGGGCAGTTCGGGGTTTGTGCCGTTCACCACATGCAGCACACACTGCATCCAAAAGTTTCATCGCAGAAGGCCGAACTGTGTTCCACGGGTCTCCCTTGGATTGTCAGAGAAGATAGGTGTATGTGCTGGGTGATCCAGTTGGTAATTGAGAAGCCTGGCAGAGGGCAGTCTTTTCCCCATTTGAAAGGTCGATAGTGGCGGCCTCAAGGCTGACTGAAAGACACTGCCCTTACCCGTCTTCTAGTCACCTCCAGGAGTGCCTCAGTGAAGACAGTGAGTTTTCTCCTACGAATCCAGGTGGTCTCCAGTGCCTTGCTGGGAGCTCATCCCACGCTTGCCCTAGCTAAAGTGTGAAGTCAAAGTGACCCCTAGCCTCAAGGGAAGCGCGAGCGCTTCCTATCAGCCAAGTTGGGTGGGCAGCCACCTCCATGAACCCTGACGCCATAGAGTGCTTTAACTCCTCTGCGGCTTTGCGTAGGCCTAAGAGAGTCGCGTGTGAATTCCTTCCGAGGGAGAGCATGTGCGCTGGGAGTCCCCGTTTTCTTTTCCGAGCCACACAACACAGGACAGACTGCTGGGGTCAGCTCTTGCTACGCAGAGCGAAGGGCAGTGAACTGCTTCTCGCTTGCAGAGCTTGATGTCTACAGCTGTAAGGCAGCCCCGGGACAAAGTTTTGGCCAGTATTACATTCAGCGTGGCTCTCCCTCTGTGGAGGCCCTCCGAACGGCACTGAGAGAATCCCTGAGCCTAAAGTGCATCCTGGCAACCCTTAACCTGTCATCTCACTATTGTGACGCAAGGTACACTGCAGGTGCAGCCTGACAGAAAGTACAGAAAAGCCGGTACGACTCTGAGGCATTTGGACGAGGCAAGGTCCCCTCGGCCTGACTAAGTCATTAAGCGGGTGCTGCTCCTCGTGGCACGCAGAACACCCCCCGTCCAACGAAGTGGGATCCTAGAAAGGCCCAGTGTTGCTGAAAGTCTCCAGGTGTCAGTCAGCGAGTGCTGGCAAATGCGTCGTGGGCTCAAGTTGGCACTGGGAGGATGTGGGAGAAGCCCGACTTTCCCCCTTTGGAAAGCCACTTCGTTGCAGCTTCCAAGCCGCCTGCTACTATTCACTCCACAGATTCCTCTGAGGAGCGGTGAGTTTTTCCAAAAGAAACCAGGTGCTTGCGATTCCTTCCGGGGAGCTCACCCCCAGGAGCATACTGTAGCTAAGGTGCCCACTAAATGTGACCTCTAGTCTCGAGGTAAGGTGCACATTTTCCCATTCCCAGAGATAGGGGCGCCCCGGTTTCCAGGAGGTCTTAGTCAGTGGACGGCTTTAGCTTTAGTATGCCTCACAGCGCTCAAGACTCTCACGTGGGCACTTCTTTCCAAGGAAGTACACTGCGTACCCAAAGCCTTCTGAGCACAAGCAAGGGATACACAGCTCTGGGCACATCCCTCCCTATGCAGTTGGAAGGGCCGGGAACTAAGGTGTTCTCTGAGGCGAGCGTCCCACAGCTTTGAAACAGCCCCAGGAACGCGGTTCTTGGCAGGGTTTCGTTCCCTGCGGGTCTGCCACGTTGAGGAAAACTAAGCGGCCCTGAAAGAAACCACCGGGGCTCCAATTCGGTTTGGGGACTCCTGCTCGACGTCTCTCTAGGTGATGCGGAAACTGGACTTTAGGTCCAGCCCGAAGTAATGCAGAGAGTAACCCCGAGCATTGCTAGGCATTGGGAACATCCGAAGTCACCCAGGTAGGCCTGCTGAGGGCAGTTCGGGGTTTGTGCCGTTCACCACATGCAGCACACACTGCATCCAAAAGTTTCATCGCAGAAGGCCGAACTGTGTTCCACGGGTCTCCCTTGGATTGTCAGAGAAGATAGGTGTATGTGCTGGGTGATCCAGTTGGTAATTGAGAAGCCTGGCAGAGGGCAGTCTTTTCCCCATTTGAAAGGTCGATAGTGGCGGCCTCAAGGCTGACTGAAAGACACTGCCCTTACCCGTCTTCTAGTCACCTCCAGGAGTGCCTCAGTGAAGACAGTGAGTTTTCTCCTACGAATCCAGGTGGTCTCCAGTGCCTTGCTGGGAGCTCATCCCACGCTTGCCCTAGCTAAAGTGTGAAGTCAAAGTGACCCCTAGCCTCAAGGGAAGCGCGAGCGCTTCCTATCAGCCAAGTTGGGTGGGCAGCCACCTCCATGAACCCTGACGCCATAGAGTGCTTTAACTCCTCTGCGGCTTTGCGTAGGCCTAAGAGAGTCGCGTGTGAATTCCTTCCGAGGGAGAGCATGTGCGCTGGGAGTCCCCGTTTTGTTTTCCGAGCCACACAACACAGGACAGACTGCTGGGGTCAGCTCTTGCTACGCAGAGCGAAGGGCAGTGAACTGCTTCTCGCTTGCAGAGCTTGATGTCTACAGCTGTAAGGCAGCCCCGGGACAAAGTTTTGGCCAGTATTACATTCAGCGTGGCTCTCCCTCTGTGGAGGCCCTCCGAACGGCACTGAGAGAATCCCTGAGCCTAAAGTGCATCCTGGCAACCCTTAACCTGTCATCTCACTCTTGTGACGCAAGGTACACTGCAGGTGCAGCCTGACAGAAAGTACAGAAAAGCCGGTACGACTCTGAGGCATTTGGACGAGGCAAGGTCCCCTCGGCCTGACTAAGTCATTAAGCGGGTGCTGCTCCTCGTGGCACGCAGAACACCCCCCGTCCAACGAAGTGGGATCCTAGAAAGGCCCAGTGTTGCTGAAAGTCTCCAGGTGTCAGTCAGCGAGTGCTGGCAAATGCGTCGTGGGCTCAAGTTGGCACTGGGAGGATGTGGGAGAAGCCCGACTTTCCCCCTTTGGAAAGCCACTTCGTTGCAGCTTCCAAGCCGCCTGCTACTATTCACTCCACAGATTCCTCTGAGGAGCGGTGAGTTTTTCCAAAAGAAACCAGGTGCTTGCGATTCCTTCCGGGGAGCTCACCCCCAGGAGCATACTGTAGCTAAGGTGCCCACTAAATGTGACCTCTAGTCTCGAGGTAAGGTGCACATTTTCCCATTCCCAGAGATAGGGGCGCCCCGGTTTCCAGGAGGTCTTAGTCAGTGGACGGCTTTAGCTTTAGTATGCCTCACAGCGCTCAAGACTCTCACGTGGGCACTTCTTTCCAAGGAAGTACACTGCGTACCCAAAGCCTTCTGAGCACAAGCAAGGGATACACAGCTCTGGGCACATCCCTCCCTATGCAGTTGGAAGGGCCGGGAACTAAGGTGTTCTCTGAGGCGAGCGTCCCACAGCTTTGAAACAGCCCCAGGAACGCGGTTCTTGGCAGGGTTTCGTTCCCTGCGGGTCTGCCACGTTGAGGAAAACTAAGCGGCCCTGAAAGAAACCACCGGGGCTCCAATTCGGTTTGGGGACTCCTGCTCGACGTCTCTCTAGGTGATGCGGAAACTGGACTTTAGGTCCAGCCCGAAGTAATGCAGAGAGTAACCCCGAGCATTGCTAGGCATTGGGAACATCCGAAGTCACCCAGGTAGGCCTGCTGAGGGCAGTTCGGGGTTTGTGCCGTTCACCACATGCAGCACACACTGCATCCAAAAGTTTCATCGCAGAAGGCCGAACTGTGTTCCACGGGTCTCCCTTGGATTGTCAGAGAAGATAGGTGTATGTGCTGGGTGATCCAGTTGGTAATTGAGAAGCCTGGCAGAGGGCAGTCTTTTCCCCATTTGAAAGGTCGATAGTGGCGGCCTCAAGGCTGACTGAAAGACACTGCCCTTACCCGTCTTCTAGTCACCTCCAGGAGTGCCTCAGTGAAGACAGTGAGTTTTCTCCTACGAATCCAGGTGGTCTCCAGTGCCTTGCTGGGAGCTCATCCCACGCTTGCCCTAGCTAAAGTGTGAAGTCAAAGTGACCCCTAGCCTCAAGGGAAGCGCGAGCGCTTCCTATCAGCCAAGTTGGGTGGGCAGCCACCTCCATGAACCCTGACGCCATAGAGTGCTTTAACTCCTCTGCGGCTTTGCGTAGGCCTAAGAGAGTCGCGTGTGAATTCCTTCCGAGGGAGAGCATGTGCGCTGGGAGTCCCCGTTTTCTTTTCCGAGCCACACAACACAGGACAGACTGCTGGGGTCAGCTCTTGCTACGCAGAGCGAAGGGCAGTGAACTGCTTCTCGCTTGCAGAGCTTGATGTCTACAGCTGTAAGGCAGCCCCGGGACAAAGTTTTGGCCAGTATTACATTCAGCGTGGCTCTCCCTCTGTGGAGGCCCTCCGAACGGCACTGAGAGAATCCCTGAGCCTAAAGTGCATCCTGGCAACCCTTAACCTGTCATCTCACTATTGTGACGCAAGGTACACTGCAGGTGCAGCCTGACAGAAAGTACAGAAAAGCCGGTACGACTCTGAGGCATTTGGACGAGGCAAGGTCCCCTCGGCCTGACTAAGTCATTAAGCGGGTGCTGCTCCTCGTGGCACGCAGAACACCCCCCGTCCAACGAAGTGGGATCCTAGAAAGGCCCAGTGTTGCTGAAAGTCTCCAGGTGTCAGTCAGCGAGTGCTGGCAAATGCGTCGTGGGCTCAAGTTGGCACTGGGAGGATGTGGGAGAAGCCCGACTTTCCCCCTTTGGAAAGCCACTGCGTTGCAGCTTCCAAGCCGCCTGCTACTATTCACTCCACAGATTCCTCTGAGGAGCGGTGAGTTTTTCCAAAAGAAACCAGGTGCTTGCGATTCCTTCCGGGGAGCTCACCCCCAGGAGCATACTGTAGCTAAGGTGCCCACTAAATGTGACCTCTAGTCTCGAGGTAAGGTGCACATTTTCCCATTCCCAGAGATAGGGGCGCCCCGGTTTCCAGGAGGTCTTAGTCAGTGGACGGCTTTAGCTTTAGTATGCCTCACAGCGCTCAAGACTCTCACGTGGGCACTTCTTTCCAAGGAAGTACACTGCGTACCCAAAGCCTTCTGAGCACAAGCAAGGGATACACAGCTCTGGGCACATCCCTCCCTATGCAGTTGGAAGGGCCGGGAACTAAGGTGTTCTCTGAGGCGAGCGTCCCACAGCTTTGAAACAGCCCCAGGAACGCGGTTCTTGGCAGGGTTTCGTTCCCTGCGGGTCTGCCACGTTGAGGAAAACTAAGCGGCCCTGAAAGAAACCACCGGGGCTCCAATTCGGTTTGGGGACTCCTGCTCGACGTCTCTCTAGGTGATGCGGAAACTGGACTTTAGGTCCAGCCCGAAGTAATGCAGAGAGTAACCCCGAGCATTGCTAGGCATTGGGAACATCCGAAGTCACCCAGGTAGGCCTGCTGAGGGCAGTTCGGGGTTTGTGCCGTTCACCACATGCAGCACACACTGCATCCAAAAGTTTCATCGCAGAAGGCCGAACTGTGTTCCACGGGTCTCCCTTGGATTGTCAGAGAAGATAGGTGTATGTGCTGGGTGATCCAGTTGGTAATTGAGAAGCCTGGCAGAGGGCAGTCTTTTCCCCATTTGAAAGGTCGATAGTGGCGGCCTCAAGGCTGACTGAAAGACACTGCCCTTACCCGTCTTCTAGTCACCTCCAGGAGTGCCTCAGTGAAGACAGTGAGTTTTCTCCTACGAATCCAGGTGGTCTCCAGTGCCTTGCTGGGAGCTCATCCCACGCTTGCCCTAGCTAAAGTGTGAAGTCAAAGTGACCCCTAGCCTCAAGGGAAGCGCGAGCGCTTCCTATCAGCCAAGTTGGGTGGGCAGCCACCTCCATGAACCCTGACGCCATAGAGTGCTTTAACTCCTCTGCGGCTTTGCGTAGGCCTAAGAGAGTCGCGTGTGAATTCCTTCCGAGGGAGAGCATGTGCGCTGGGAGTCCCCGTTTTCTTTTCCGAGCCACACAACACAGGACAGACTGCTGGGGTCAGCTCTTGCTACGCAGAGCGAAGGGCAGTGAACTGCTTCTCGCTTGCAGAGCTTGATGTCTACAGCTGTAAGGCAGCCCCGGGACAAAGTTTTGGCCAGTATTACATTCAGCGTGGCTCTCCCTCTGTGGAGGCCCTCCGAACGGCACTGAGAGAATCCCTGAGCCTAAAGTGCATCCTGGCAACCCTTAACCTGTCATCTCACTATTGTGACGCAAGGTACACTGCAGGTGCAGCCTGACAGAAAGTACAGAAAAGCCGGTACGACTCTGAGGCATTTGGACGAGGCAAGGTCCCCTCGGCCTGACTAAGTCATTAAGCGGGTGCTGCTCCTCGTGGCACGCAGAACACCCCCCGTCCAACGAAGTGGGATCCTAGAAAGGCCCAGTGTTGCTGAAAGTCTCCAGGTGTCAGTCAGCGAGTGCTGGCAAATGCGTCGTGGGCTCAAGTTGGCACTGGGAGGATGTGGGAGAAGCCCGACTTTCCCCCTTTGGAAAGCCACTGCGTTGCAGCTTCCAAGCCGCCTGCTACTATTCACTCCACAGATTCCTCTGAGGAGCGGTGAGTTTTTCCAAAAGAAACCAGGTGCTTGCGATTCCTTCCGGGGAGCTCACCCCCAGGAGCATACTGTAGCTAAGGTGCCCACTAAATGTGACCTCTAGTCTCGAGGTAAGGTGCACATTTTCCCATTCCCAGAGATAGGGGCGCCCCGGTTTCCAGGAGGTCTTAGTCAGTGGACGGCTTTAGCTTTAGTATGCCTCACAGCGCTCAAGACTCTCACGTGGGCACTTCTTTCCAAGGAAGTACACTGCGTACCCAAAGCCTTCTGAGCACAAGCAAGGGATACACAGCTCTGGGCACATCCCTCCCTATGCAGTTGGAAGGGCCGGGAACTAAGGTGTTCTCTGAGGCGAGCGTCCCACAGCTTTGAAACAGCCCCAGGAACGCGGTTCTTGGCAGGGTTTCGTTCCCTGCGGGTCTGCCACGTTGAGGAAAACTAAGCGGCCCTGAAAGAAACCACCGGGGCTCCAATTCGGTTTGGGGACTCCTGCTCGACGTCTCTCTAGGTGATGCGGAAACTGGACTTTAGGTCCAGCCCGAAGTAATGCAGAGAGTAACCCCGAGCATTGCTAGGCATTGGGAACATCCGAAGTCACCCAGGTAGGCCTGCTGAGGGCAGTTCGGGGTTTGTGCCGTTCACCACATGCAGCACACACTGCATCCAAAAGTTTCATCGCAGAAGGCCGAACTGTGTTCCACGGGTCTCCCTTGGATTGTCAGAGAAGATAGGTGTATGTGCTGGGTGATCCAGTTGGTAATTGAGAAGCCTGGCAGAGGGCAGTCTTTTCCCCATTTGAAAGGTCGATAGTGGCGGCCTCAAGGCTGACTGAAAGACACTGCCCTTACCCGTCTTCTAGTCACCTCCAGGAGTGCCTCAGTGAAGACAGTGAGTTTTCTCCTACGAATCCAGGTGGTCTCCAGTGCCTTGCTGGGAGCTCATCCCACGCTTGCCCTAGCTAAAGTGTGAAGTCAAAGTGACCCCTAGCCTCAAGGGAAGCGCGAGCGCTTCCTATCAGCCAAGTTGGGTGGGCAGCCACCTCCATGAACCCTGACGCCATAGAGTGCTTTAACTCCTCTGCGGCTTTGCGTAGGCCTAAGAGAGTCGCGTGTGAATTCCTTCCGAGGGAGAGCATGTGCGCTGGGAGTCCCCGTTTTGTTTTCCGAGCCACACAACACAGGACAGACTGCTGGGGTCAGCTCTTGCTACGCAGAGCGAAGGGCAGTGAACTGCTTCTCGCTTGCAGAGCTTGATGTCTACAGCTGTAAGGCAGCCCCGGGACCAAGTTTTGGCCAGTATTACATTCAGCGTGGCTCTCCCTCTGTGGAGGCCCTCCGAACGGCACTGAGAGAATCCCTGAGCCTAAAGTGCATCCTGGCAACCCTTAACCTGTCATCTCACTATTGTGACGCAAGGTACACTGCAGGTGCAGCCTGACAGAAAGTACAGAAAAGCCGGTACGACTCTGAGGCATTTGGACGAGGCAAGGTCCCCTCGGCCTGACTAAGTCATTAAGCGGGTGCTGCTCCTCGTGGCACGCAGAACACCCCCCGTCCAACGAAGTGGGATCCTAGAAAGGCCCAGTGTTGCTGAAAGTCTCCAGGTGTCAGTCAGCGAGTGCTGGCAAATGCGTCGTGGGCTCAAGTTGGCACTGGGAGGATGTGGGAGAAGCCCGACTTTCCCCCTTTGGAAAGCCACTTCGTTGCAGCTTCCAAGCCGCCTGCTACTATTCACTCCACAGATTCCTCTGAGGAGCGGTGACTTTTTCCAAAAGAAACCAGGTGCTTGCGATTCCTTCCGGGGAGCTCACCCCCAGGAGCATACTGTAGCTAAGGTGCCCACTAAATGTGACCTCTAGTCTCGAGGTAAGGTGCACATTTTCCCATTCCCAGAGATAGGGGCGCCCCGGTTTCCAGGAGGTCTTAGTCAGTGGACGGCTTTAGCTTTAGTATGCCTCACAGCGCTCAAGACTCTCACGTGGGCACTTCTTTCCAAGGAAGTACACTGCGTACCCAAAGCCTTCTGAGCACAAGCAAGGGATACACAGCTCTGGGCACATCCCTCCCTATGCAGTTGGAAGGGCCGGGAACTAAGGTGTTCTCTGAGGCGAGCGTCCCACAGCTTTGAAACAGCCCCAGGAACGCGGTTCTTGGCAGGGTTTCGTTCCCTGCGGGTCTGCCACGTTGAGGAAAACTAAGCGGCCCTGAAAGAAACCACCGGGGCTCCAATTCGGTTTGGGGACTCCTGCTCGACGTCTCTCTAGGTGATGCGGAAACTGGACTTTAGGTCCAGCCCGAAGTAATGCAGAGAGTAACCCCGAGCATTGCTAGGCATTGGGAACATCCGAAGTCACCCAGGTAGGCCTGCTGAGGGCAGTTCGGGGTTTGTGCCGTTCACCACATGCAGCACACACTGCATCCAAAAGTTTCATCGCAGAAGGCCGAACTGTGTTCCACGGGTCTCCCTTGGATTGTCAGAGAAGATAGGTGTATGTGCTGGGTGATCCAGTTGGTAATTGAGAAGCCTGGCAGAGGGCAGTCTTTTCCCCATTTGAAAGGTCGATAGTGGCGGCCTCAAGGCTGACTGAAAGACACTGCCCTTACCCGTCTTCTAGTCACCTCCAGGAGTGCCTCAGTGAAGACAGTGAGTTTTCTCCTACGAATCCAGGTGGTCTCCAGTGCCTTGCTGGGAGCTCATCCCACGCTTGCCCTAGCTAAAGTGTGAAGTCAAAGTGACCCCTAGCCTCAAGGGAAGCGCGAGCGCTTCCTATCAGCCAAGTTGGGTGGGCAGCCACCTCCATGAACCCTGACGCCATAGAGTGCTTTAACTCCTCTGCGGCTTTGCGTAGGCCTAAGAGAGTCGCGTGTGAATTCCTTCCGAGGGAGAGCATGTGCGCTGGGAGTCCCCGTTTTGTTTTCCGAGCCACACAACACAGGACAGACTGCTGGGGTCAGCTCTTGCTACGCAGAGCGAAGGGCAGTGAACTGCTTCTCGCTTGCAGAGCTTGATGTCTACAGCTGTAAGGCAGCCCCGGGACAAAGTTTTGGCCAGTATTACATTCAGCGTGGCTCTCCCTCTGTGGAGGCCCTCCGAACGGCACTGAGAGAATCCCTGAGCCTAAAGTGCATCCTGGCAACCCTTAACCTGTCATCTCACTATTGTGACGCAAGGTACACTGCAGGTGCAGCCTGACAGAAAGTACAGAAAAGCCGGTACGACTCTGAGGCATTTGGACGAGGCAAGGTCCCCTCGGCCTGACTAAGTCATTAAGCGGGTGCTGCTCCTCGTGGCACGCAGAACACCCCCCGTCCAACGAAGTGGGATCCTAGAAAGGCCCAGTGTTGCTGAAAGTCTCCAGGTGTCAGTCAGCGAGTGCTGGCAAATGCGTCGTGGGCTCAAGTTGGCACTGGGAGGATGTGGGAGAAGCCCGACTTTCCCCCTTTGGAAAGCCACTTCGTTGCAGCTTCCAAGCCGCCTGCTACTATTCACTCCACAGATTCCTCTGAGGAGCGGTGAGTTTTTCCAAAAGAAACCAGGTGCTTGCGATTCCTTCCGGGGAGCTCACCCCCAGGAGCATACTGTAGCTAAGGTGCCCACTAAATGTGACCTCTAGTCTCGAGGTAAGGTGCACATTTTCCCATTCCCAGAGATAGGGGCGCCCCGGTTTCCAGGAGGTCTTAGTCAGTGGACGGCTTTAGCTTTAGTATGCCTCACAGCGCTCAAGACTCTCACGTGGGCACTTCTTTCCAAGGAAGTACACTGCGTACCCAAAGCCTTCTGAGCACAAGCAAGGGATACACAGCTCTGGGCACATCCCTCCCTATGCAGTTGGAAGGGCCGGGAACTAAGGTGTTCTCTGAGGCGAGCGTCCCACAGCTTTGAAACAGCCCCAGGAACGCGGTTCTTGGCAGGGTTTCGTTCCCTGCGGGTCTGCCACGTTGAGGAAAACTAAGCGGCCCTGAAAGAAACCACCGGGGCTCCAATTCGGTTTGGGGACTCCTGCTCGACGTCTCTCTAGGTGATGCGGAAACTGGACTTTAGGTCCAGCCCGAAGTAATGCAGAGAGTAACCCCGAGCATTGCTAGGCATTGGGAACATCCGAAGTCACCCAGGTAGGCCTGCTGAGGGCAGTTCGGGGTTTGTGCCGTTCACCACATGCAGCACACACTGCATCCAAAAGTTTCATCGCAGAAGGCCGAACTGTGTTCCACGGGTCTCCCTTGGATTGTCAGAGAAGATAGGTGTATGTGCTGGGTGATCCAGTTGGTAATTGAGAAGCCTGGCAGAGGGCAGTCTTTTCCCCATTTGAAAGGTCGATAGTGGCGGCCTCAAGGCTGACTGAAAGACACTGCCCTTACCCGTCTTCTAGTCACCTCCAGGAGTGCCTCAGTGAAGACAGTGAGTTTTCTCCTACGAATCCAGGTGGTCTCCAGTGCCTTGCTGGGAGCTCATCCCACGCTTGCCCTAGCTAAAGTGTGAAGTCAAAGTGACCCCTAGCCTCAAGGGAAGCGCGAGCGCTTCCTATCAGCCAAGTTGGGTGGGCAGCCACCTCCATGAACCCTGACGCCATAGAGTGCTTTAACTCCTCTGCGGCTTTGCGTAGGCCTAAGAGAGTCGCGTGTGAATTCCTTCCGAGGGAGAGCATGTGCGCTGGGAGTCCCCGTTTTGTTTTCCGAGCCACACAACACAGGACAGACTGCTGGGGTCAGCTCTTGCTACGCAGAGCGAAGGGCAGTGAACTGCTTCTCGCTTGCAGAGCTTGATGTCTACAGCTGTAAGGCAGCCCCGGGACCAAGTTTTGGCCAGTATTACATTCAGCGTGGCTCTCCCTCTGTGGAGGCCCTCCGAACGGCACTGAGAGAATCCCTGAGCCTAAAGTGCATCCTGGCAACCCTTAACCTGTCATCTCACTATTGTGACGCAAGGTACACTGCAGGTGCAGCCTGACAGAAAGTACAGAAAAGCCGGTACGACTCTGAGGCATTTGGACGAGGCAAGGTCCCCTCGGCCTGACTAAGTCATTAAGCGGGTGCTGCTCCTCGTGGCACGCAGAACACCCCCCGTCCAACGAAGTGGGATCCTAGAAAGGCCCAGTGTTGCTGAAAGTCTCCAGGTGTCAGTCAGCGAGTGCTGGCAAATGCGTCGTGGGCTCAAGTTGGCACTGGGAGGATGTGGGAGAAGCCCGACTTTCCCCCTTTGGAAAGCCACTTCGTTGCAGCTTCCAAGCCGCCTGCTACTATTCACTCCACAGATTCCTCTGAGGAGCGGTGAGTTTTTCCAAAAGAAACCAGGTGCTTGCGATTCCTTCCGGGGAGCTCACCCCCAGGAGCATACTGTAGCTAAGGTGCCCACTAAATGTGACCTCTAGTCTCGAGGTAAGGTGCACATTTTCCCATTCCCAGAGATAGGGGCGCCCCGGTTTCCAGGAGGTCTTAGTCAGTGGACGGCTTTAGCTTTAGTATGCCTCACAGCGCTCAAGACTCTCACGTGGGCACTTCTTTCCAAGGAAGTACACTGCGTACCCAAAGCCTTCTGAGCACAAGCAAGGGATACACAGCTCTGGGCACATCCCTCCCTATGCAGTTGGAAGGGCCGGGAACTAAGGTGTTCTCTGAGGCGAGCGTCCCACAGCTTTGAAACAGCCCCAGGAACGCGGTTCTTGGCAGGGTTTCGTTCCCTGCGGGTCTGCCACGTTGAGGAAAACTAAGCGGCCCTGAAAGAAACCACCGGGGCTCCAATTCGGTTTGGGGACTCCTGCTCGACGTCTCTCTAGGTGATGCGGAAACTGGACTTTAGGTCCAGCCCGAAGTAATGCAGAGAGTAACCCCGAGCATTGCTAGGCATTGGGAACATCCGAAGTCACCCAGGTAGGCCTGCTGAGGGCAGTTCGGGGTTTGTGCCGTTCACCACATGCAGCACACACTGCATCCAAAAGTTTCATCGCAGAAGGCCGAACTGTGTTCCACGGGTCTCCCTTGGATTGTCAGAGAAGATAGGTGTATGTGCTGGGTGATCCAGTTGGTAATTGAGAAGCCTGGCAGAGGGCAGTCTTTTCCCCATTTGAAAGGTCGATAGTGGCGGCCTCAAGGCTGACTGAAAGACACTGCCCTTACCCGTCTTCTAGTCACCTCCAGGAGTGCCTCAGTGAAGACAGTGAGTTTTCTCCTACGAATCCAGGTGGTCTCCAGTGCCTTGCTGGGAGCTCATCCCACGCTTGCCCTAGCTAAAGTGTGAAGTCAAAGTGACCCCTAGCCTCAAGGGAAGCGCGAGCGCTTCCTATCAGCCAAGTTGGGTGGGCAGCCACCTCCATGAACCCTGACGCCATAGAGTGCTTTAACTCCTCTGCGGCTTTGCGTAGGCCTAAGAGAGTCGCGTGTGAATTCCTTCCGAGGGAGAGCATGTGCGCTGGGAGTCCCCGTTTTGTTTTCCGAGCCACACAACACAGGACAGACTGCTGGGGTCAGCTCTTGCTACGCAGAGCGAAGGGCAGTGAACTGCTTCTCGCTTGCAGAGCTTGATGTCTACAGCTGTAAGGCAGCCCCGGGACAAAGTTTTGGCCAGTATTACATTCAGCGTGGCTCTCCCTCTGTGGAGGCCCTCCGAACGGCACTGAGAGAATCCCTGAGCCTAAAGTGCATCCTGGCAACCCTTAACCTGTCATCTCACTATTGTGACGCAAGGTACACTGCAGGTGCAGCCTGACAGAAAGTACAGAAAAGCCGGTACGACTCTGAGGCATTTGGACGAGGCAAGGTCCCCTCGGCCTGACTAAGTCATTAAGCGGGTGCTGCTCCTCGTGGCACGCAGAACACCCCCCGTCCAACGAAGTGGGATCCTAGAAAGGCCCAGTGTTGCTGAAAGTCTCCAGGTGTCAGTCAGCGAGTGCTGGCAAATGCGTCGTGGGCTCAAGTTGGCACTGGGAGGATGTGGGAGAAGCCCGACTTTCCCCCTTTGGAAAGCCACTTCGTTGCAGCTTCCAAGCCGCCTGCTACTATTCACTCCACAGATTCCTCTGAGGAGCGGTGAGTTTTTCCAAAAGAAACCAGGTGCTTGCGATTCCTTCCGGGGAGCTCACCCCCAGGAGCATACTGTAGCTAAGGTGCCCACTAAATGTGACCTCTAGTCTCGAGGTAAGGTGCACATTTTCCCATTCCCAGAGATAGGGGCGCCCCGGTTTCCAGGAGGTCTTAGTCAGTGGACGGCTTTAGCTTTAGTATGCCTCACAGCGCTCAAGACTCTCACGTGGGCACTTCTTTCCAAGGAAGTACACTGCGTACCCAAAGCCTTCTGAGCACAAGCAAGGGATACACAGCTCTGGGCACATCCCTCCCTATGCAGTTGGAAGGGCCGGGAACTAAGGTGTTCTCTGAGGCGAGCGTCCCACAGCTTTGAAACAGCCCCAGGAACGCGGTTCTTGGCAGGGTTTCGTTCCCTGCGGGTCTGCCACGTTGAGGAAAACTAAGCGGCCCTGAAAGAAACCACCGGGGCTCCAATTCGGTTTGGGGACTCCTGCTCGACGTCTCTCTAGGTGATGCGGAAACTGGACTTTAGGTCCAGCCCGAAGTAATGCAGAGAGTAACCCCGAGCATTGCTAGGCATTGGGAACATCCGAAGTCACCCAGGTAGGCCTGCTGAGGGCAGTTCGGGGTTTGTGCCGTTCACCACATGCAGCACACACTGCATCCAAAAGTTTCATCGCAGAAGGCCGAACTGTGTTCCACGGGTCTCCCTTGGATTGTCAGAGAAGATAGGTGTATGTGCTGGGTGATCCAGTTGGTAATTGAGAAGCCTGGCAGAGGGCAGTCTTTTCCCCATTTGAAAGGTCGATAGTGGCGGCCTCAAGGCTGACTGAAAGACACTGCCCTTACCCGTCTTCTAGTCACCTCCAGGAGTGCCTCAGTGAAGACAGTGAGTTTTCTCCTACGAATCCAGGTGGTCTCCAGTGCCTTGCTGGGAGCTCATCCCACGCTTGCCCTAGCTAAAGTGTGAAGTCAAAGTGACCCCTAGCCTCAAGGGAAGCGCGAGCGCTTCCTATCAGCCAAGTTGGGTGGGCAGCCACCTCCATGAACCCTGACGCCATAGAGTGCTTTAACTCCTCTGCGGCTTTGCGTAGGCCTAAGAGAGTCGCGTGTGAATTCCTTCCGAGGGAGAGCATGTGCGCTGGGAGTCCCCGTTTTGT
Source organism: Mesoplodon mirus (assembly GCF_964341445.2). Lineage (NCBI taxonomy): Eukaryota > Metazoa > Chordata > Mammalia > Artiodactyla > Ziphiidae > Mesoplodon > Mesoplodon mirus. Next base: position 88,033,457 of record NC_138979.1, on the reverse strand, counting down.
TTTCCGAGCCACACAACACAGGACAGACTGCTGGGGTCAGCTCTTGCTACGCAGAGCGAAGGGCAGTGAACTGCTTCTCGCTTGCAGAGCTTGATGTCTACAGCTGTAAGGCAGCCCCGGGACCAAGTTTTGGCCAGTATTACATTCAGCGTGGCTCTCCCTCTGTGGAGGCCCTCCGAACGGCACTGAGAGAATCCCTGAGCCTAAAGTGCATCCTGGCAACCCTTAACCTGTCATCTCACTATTGTGACGCAAGGTACACTGCAGGTGCAGCCTGACAGAAAGTACAGAAAAGCCGGTACGACTCTGAGGCATTTGGACGAGGCAAGGTCCCCTCGGCCTGACTAAGTCATTAAGCGGGTGCTGCTCCTCGTGGCACGCAGAACACCCCCCGTCCAACGAAGTGGGATCCTAGAAAGGCCCAGTGTTGCTGAAAGTCTCCAGGTGTCAGTCAGCGAGTGCTGGCAAATGCGTCGTGGGCTCAAGTTGGCACTGGGAGGATGTGGGAGAAGCCCGACTTTCCCCCTTTGGAAAGCCACTTCGTTGCAGCTTCCAAGCCGCCTGCTACTATTCACTCCACAGATTCCTCTGAGGAGCGGTGAGTTTTTCCAAAAGAAACCAGGTGCTTGCGATTCCTTCCGGGGAGCTCACCCCCAGGAGCATACTGTAGCTAAGGTGCCCACTAAATGTGACCTCTAGTCTCGAGGTAAGGTGCACATTTTCCCATTCCCAGAGATAGGGGCGCCCCGGTTTCCAGGAGGTCTTAGTCAGTGGACGGCTTTAGCTTTAGTATGCCTCACAGCGCTCAAGACTCTCACGTGGGCACTTCTTTCCAAGGAAGTACACTGCGTACCCAAAGCCTTCTGAGCACAAGCAAGGGATACACAGCTCTGGGCACATCCCTCCCTATGCAGTTGGAAGGGCCGGGAACTAAGGTGTTCTCTGAGGCGAGCGTCCCACAGCTTTGAAACAGCCCCAGGAACGCGGTTCTTGGCAGGGTTTCGTTCCCTGCGGGTCTGCCACGTTGAGGAAAACTAAGCGGCCCTGAAAGAAACCACCGGGGCTCCAATTCGGTTTGGGGACTCCTGCTCGACGTCTCTCTAGGTGATGCGGAAACTGGACTTTAGGTCCAGCCCGAAGTAATGCAGAGAGTAACCCCGAGCATTGCTAGGCATTGGGAACATCCGAAGTCACCCAGGTAGGCCTGCTGAGGGCAGTTCGGGGTTTGTGCCGTTCACCACATGCAGCACACACTGCATCCAAAAGTTTCATCGCAGAAGGCCGAACTGTGTTCCACGGGTCTCCCTTGGATTGTCAGAGAAGATAGGTGTATGTGCTGGGTGATCCAGTTGGTAATTGAGAAGCCTGGCAGAGGGCAGTCTTTTCCCCATTTGAAAGGTCGATAGTGGCGGCCTCAAGGCTGACTGAAAGACACTGCCCTTACCCGTCTTCTAGTCACCTCCAGGAGTGCCTCAGTGAAGACAGTGAGTTTTCTCCTACGAATCCAGGTGGTCTCCAGTGCCTTGCTGGGAGCTCATCCCACGCTTGCCCTAGCTAAAGTGTGAAGTCAAAGTGACCCCTAGCCTCAAGGGAAGCGCGAGCGCTTCCTATCAGCCAAGTTGGGTGGGCAGCCACCTCCATGAACCCTGACGCCATAGAGTGCTTTAACTCCTCTGCGGCTTTGCGTAGGCCTAAGAGAGTCGCGTGTGAATTCCTTCCGAGGGAGAGCATGTGCGCTGGGAGTCCCCGTTTTGTTTTCCGAGCCACACAACACAGGACAGACTGCTGGGGTCAGCTCTTGCTACGCAGAGCGAAGGGCAGTGAACTGCTTCTCGCTTGCAGAGCTTGATGTCTACAGCTGTAAGGCAGCCCCGGGACCAAGTTTTGGCCAGTATTACATTCAGCGTGGCTCTCCCTCTGTGGAGGCCCTCCGAACGGCACTGAGAGAATCCCTGAGCCTAAAGTGCATCCTGGCAACCCTTAACCTGTCATCTCACTATTGTGACGCAAGGTACACTGCAGGTGCAGCCTGACAGAAAGTACAGAAAAGCCGGTACGACTCTGAGGCATTTGGACGAGGCAAGGTCCCCTCGGCCTGACTAAGTCATTAAGCGGGTGCTGCTCCTCGTGGCACGCAGAACACCCCCCGTCCAACGAAGTGGGATCCTAGAAAGGCCCAGTGTTGCTGAAAGTCTCCAGGTGTCAGTCAGCGAGTGCTGGCAAATGCGTCGTGGGCTCAAGTTGGCACTGGGAGGATGTGGGAGAAGCCCGACTTTCCCCCTTTGGAAAGCCACTTCGTTGCAGCTTCCAAGCCGCCTGCTACTATTCACTCCACAGATTCCTCTGAGGAGCGGTGAGTTTTTCCAAAAGAAACCAGGTGCTTGCGATTCCTTCCGGGGAGCTCACCCCCAGGAGCATACTGTAGCTAAGGTGCCCACTAAATGTGACCTCTAGTCTCGAGGTAAGGTGCACATTTTCCCATTCCCAGAGATAGGGGCGCCCCGGTTTCCAGGAGGTCTTAGTCAGTGGACGGCTTTAGCTTTAGTATGCCTCACAGCGCTCAAGACTCTCACGTGGGCACTTCTTTCCAAGGAAGTACACTGCGTACCCAAAGCCTTCTGAGCACAAGCAAGGGATACACAGCTCTGGGCACATCCCTCCCTATGCAGTTGGAAGGGCCGGGAACTAAGGTGTTCTCTGAGGCGAGCGTCCCACAGCTTTGAAACAGCCCCAGGAACGCGGTTCTTGGCAGGGTTTCGTTCCCTGCGGGTCTGCCACGTTGAGGAAAACTAAGCGGCCCTGAAAGAAACCACCGGGGCTCCAATTCGGTTTGGGGACTCCTGCTCGACGTCTCTCTAGGTGATGCGGAAACTGGACTTTAGGTCCAGCCCGAAGTAATGCAGAGAGTAACCCCGAGCATTGCTAGGCATTGGGAACATCCGAAGTCACCCAGGTAGGCCTGCTGAGGGCAGTTCGGGGTTTGTGCCGTTCACCACATGCAGCACACACTGCATCCAAAAGTTTCATCGCAGAAGGCCGAACTGTGTTCCACGGGTCTCCCTTGGATTGTCAGAGAAGATAGGTGTATGTGCTGGGTGATCCAGTTGGTAATTGAGAAGCCTGGCAGAGGGCAGTCTTTTCCCCATTTGAAAGGTCGATAGTGGCGGCCTCAAGGCTGACTGAAAGACACTGCCCTTACCCGTCTTCTAGTCACCTCCAGGAGTGCCTCAGTGAAGACAGTGAGTTTTCTCCTACGAATCCAGGTGGTCTCCAGTGCCTTGCTGGGAGCTCATCCCACGCTTGCCCTAGCTAAAGTGTGAAGTCAAAGTGACCCCTAGCCTCAAGGGAAGCGCGAGCGCTTCCTATCAGCCAAGTTGGGTGGGCAGCCACCTCCATGAACCCTGACGCCATAGAGTGCTTTAACTCCTCTGCGGCTTTGCGTAGGCCTAAGAGAGTCGCGTGTGAATTCCTTCCGAGGGAGAGCATGTGCGCTGGGAGTCCCCGTTTTCTTTTCCGAGCCACACAACACAGGACAGACTGCTGGGGTCAGCTCTTGCTACGCAGAGCGAAGGGCAGTGAACTGCTTCTCGCTTGCAGAGCTTGATGTCTACAGCTGTAAGGCAGCCCCGGGACCAAGTTTTGGCCAGTATTACATTCAGCGTGGCTCTCCCTCTGTGGAGGCCCTCCGAACGGCACTGAGAGAATCCCTGAGCCTAAAGTGCATCCTGGCAACCCTTAACCTGTCATCTCACTATTGTGACGCAAGGTACACTGCAGGTGCAGCCTGACAGAAAGTACAGAAAAGCCGGTACGACTCTGAGGCATTTGGACGAGGCAAGGTCCCCTCGGCCTGACTAAGTCATTAAGCGGGTGCTGCTCCTCGTGGCACGCAGAACACCCCCCGTCCAACGAAGTGGGATCCTAGAAAGGCCCAGTGTTGCTGAAAGTCTCCAGGTGTCAGTCAGCGAGTGCTGGCAAATGCGTCGTGGGCTCAAGTTGGCACTGGGAGGATGTGGGAGAAGCCCGACTTTCCCCCTTTGGAAAGCCACTTCGTTGCAGCTTCCAAGCCGCCTGCTACTATTCACTCCACAGATTCCTCTGAGGAGCGGTGACTTTTTCCAAAAGAAACCAGGTGCTTGCGATTCCTTCCGGGGAGCTCACCCCCAGGAGCATACTGTAGCTAAGGTGCCCACTAAATGTGACCTCTAGTCTCGAGGTAAGGTGCACATTTTCCCATTCCCAGAGATAGGGGCGCCCCGGTTTCCAGGAGGTCTTAGTCAGTGGACGGCTTTAGCTTTAGTATGCCTCACAGCGCTCAAGACTCTCACGTGGGCACTTCTTTCCAAGGAAGTACACTGCGTACCCAAAGCCTTCTGAGCACAAGCAAGGGATACACAGCTCTGGGCACATCCCTCCCTATGCAGTTGGAAGGGCCGGGAACTAAGGTGTTCTCTGAGGCGAGCGTCCCACAGCTTTGAAACAGCCCCAGGAACGCGGTTCTTGGCAGGGTTTCGTTCCCTGCGGGTCTGCCACGTTGAGGAAAACTAAGCGGCCCTGAAAGAAACCACCGGGGCTCCAATTCGGTTTGGGGACTCCTGCTCGACGTCTCTCTAGGTGATGCGGAAACTGGACTTTAGGTCCAGCCCGAAGTAATGCAGAGAGTAACCCCGAGCATTGCTAGGCATTGGGAACATCCGAAGTCACCCAGGTAGGCCTGCTGAGGGCAGTTCGGGGTTTGTGCCGTTCACCACATGCAGCACACACTGCATCCAAAAGTTTCATCGCAGAAGGCCGAACTGTGTTCCACGGGTCTCCCTTGGATTGTCAGAGAAGATAGGTGTATGTGCTGGGTGATCCAGTTGGTAATTGAGAAGCCTGGCAGAGGGCAGTCTTTTCCCCATTTGAAAGGTCGATAGTGGCGGCCTCAAGGCTGACTGAAAGACACTGCCCTTACCCGTCTTCTAGTCACCTCCAGGAGTGCCTCAGTGAAGACAGTGAGTTTTCTCCTACGAATCCAGGTGGTCTCCAGTGCCTTGCTGGGAGCTCATCCCACGCTTGCCCTAGCTAAAGTGTGAAGTCAAAGTGACCCCTAGCCTCAAGGGAAGCGCGAGCGCTTCCTATCAGCCAAGTTGGGTGGGCAGCCACCTCCATGAACCCTGACGCCATAGAGTGCTTTAACTCCTCTGCGGCTTTGCGTAGGCCTAAGAGAGTCGCGTGTGAATTCCTTCCGAGGGAGAGCATGTGCGCTGGGAGTCCCCGTTTTGTTTTCCGAGCCACACAACACAGGACAGACTGCTGGGGTCAGCTCTTGCTACGCAGAGCGAAGGGCAGTGAACTGCTTCTCGCTTGCAGAGCTTGATGTCTACAGCTGTAAGGCAGCCCCGGGACCAAGTTTTGGCCAGTATTACATTCAGCGTGGCTCTCCCTCTGTGGAGGCCCTCCGAACGGCACTGAGAGAATCCCTGAGCCTAAAGTGCATCCTGGCAACCCTTAACCTGTCATCTCACTATTGTGACGCAAGGTACACTGCAGGTGCAGCCTGACAGAAAGTACAGAAAAGCCGGTACGACTCTGAGGCATTTGGACGAGGCAAGGTCCCCTCGGCCTGACTAAGTCATTAAGCGGGTGCTGCTCCTCGTGGCACGCAGAACACCCCCCGTCCAACGAAGTGGGATCCTAGAAAGGCCCAGTGTTGCTGAAAGTCTCCAGGTGTCAGTCAGCGAGTGCTGGCAAATGCGTCGTGGGCTCAAGTTGGCACTGGGAGGATGTGGGAGAAGCCCGACTTTCCCCCTTTGGAAAGCCACTTCGTTGCAGCTTCCAAGCCGCCTGCTACTATTCACTCCACAGATTCCTCTGAGGAGCGGTGAGTTTTTCCAAAAGAAACCAGGTGCTTGCGATTCCTTCCGGGGAGCTCACCCCCAGGAGCATACTGTAGCTAAGGTGCCCACTAAATGTGACCTCTAGTCTCGAGGTAAGGTGCACATTTTCCCATTCCCAGAGATAGGGGCGCCCCGGTTTCCAGGAGGTCTTAGTCAGTGGACGGCTTTAGCTTTAGTATGCCTCACAGCGCTCAAGACTCTCACGTGGGCACTTCTTTCCAAGGAAGTACACTGCGTACCCAAAGCCTTCTGAGCACAAGCAAGGGATACACAGCTCTGGGCACATCCCTCCCTATGCAGTTGGAAGGGCCGGGAACTAAGGTGTTCTCTGAGGCGAGCGTCCCACAGCTTTGAAACAGCCCCAGGAACGCGGTTCTTGGCAGGGTTTCGTTCCCTGCGGGTCTGCCACGTTGAGGAAAACTAAGCGGCCCTGAAAGAAACCACCGGGGCTCCAATTCGGTTTGGGGACTCCTGCTCGACGTCTCTCTAGGTGATGCGGAAACTGGACTTTAGGTCCAGCCCGAAGTAATGCAGAGAGTAACCCCGAGCATTGCTAGGCATTGGGAACATCCGAAGTCACCCAGGTAGGCCTGCTGAGGGCAGTTCGGGGTTTGTGCCGTTCACCACATGCAGCACACACTGCATCCAAAAGTTTCATCGCAGAAGGCCGAACTGTGTTCCACGGGTCTCCCTTGGATTGTCAGAGAAGATAGGTGTATGTGCTGGGTGATCCAGTTGGTAATTGAGAAGCCTGGCAGAGGGCAGTCTTTTCCCCATTTGAAAGGTCGATAGTGGCGGCCTCAAGGCTGACTGAAAGACACTGCCCTTACCCGTCTTCTAGTCACCTCCAGGAGTGCCTCAGTGAAGACAGTGAGTTTTCTCCTACGAATCCAGGTGGTCTCCAGTGCCTTGCTGGGAGCTCATCCCACGCTTGCCCTAGCTAAAGTGTGAAGTCAAAGTGACCCCTAGCCTCAAGGGAAGCGCGAGCGCTTCCTATCAGCCAAGTTGGGTGGGCAGCCACCTCCATGAACCCTGACGCCATAGAGTGCTTTAACTCCTCTGCGGCTTTGCGTAGGCCTAAGAGAGTCGCGTGTGAATTCCTTCCGAGGGAGAGCATGTGCGCTGGGAGTCCCCGTTTTGTTTTCCGAGCCACACAACACAGGACAGACTGCTGGGGTCAGCTCTTGCTACGCAGAGCGAAGGGCAGTGAACTGCTTCTCGCTTGCAGAGCTTGATGTCTACAGCTGTAAGGCAGCCCCGGGACAAAGTTTTGGCCAGTATTACATTCAGCGTGGCTCTCCCTCTGTGGAGGCCCTCCGAACGGCACTGAGAGAATCCCTGAGCCTAAAGTGCATCCTGGCAACCCTTAACCTGTCATCTCACTATTGTGACGCAAGGTACACTGCAGGTGCAGCCTGACAGAAAGTACAGAAAAGCCGGTACGACTCTGAGGCATTTGGACGAGGCAAGGTCCCCTCGGCCTGACTAAGTCATTAAGCGGGTGCTGCTCCTCGTGGCACGCAGAACACCCCCCGTCCAACGAAGTGGGATCCTAGAAAGGCCCAGTGTTGCTGAAAGTCTCCAGGTGTCAGTCAGCGAGTGCTGGCAAATGCGTCGTGGGCTCAAGTTGGCACTGGGAGGATGTGGGAGAAGCCCGACTTTCCCCCTTTGGAAAGCCACTTCGTTGCAGCTTCCAAGCCGCCTGCTACTATTCACTCCACAGATTCCTCTGAGGAGCGGTGACTTTTTCCAAAAGAAACCAGGTGCTTGCGATTCCTTCCGGGGAGCTCACCCCCAGGAGCATACTGTAGCTAAGGTGCCCACTAAATGTGACCTCTAGTCTCGAGGTAAGGTGCACATTTTCCCATTCCCAGAGATAGGGGCGCCCCGGTTTCCAGGAGGTCTTAGTCAGTGGACGGCTTTAGCTTTAGTATGCCTCACAGCGCTCAAGACTCTCACGTGGGCACTTCTTTCCAAGGAAGTACACTGCGTACCCAAAGCCTTCTGAGCACAAGCAAGGGATACACAGCTCTGGGCACATCCCTCCCTATGCAGTTGGAAGGGCCGGGAACTAAGGTGTTCTCTGAGGCGAGCGTCCCACAGCTTTGAAACAGCCCCAGGAACGCGGTTCTTGGCAGGGTTTCGTTCCCTGCGGGTCTGCCACGTTGAGGAAAACTAAGCGGCCCTGAAAGAAACCACCGGGGCTCCAATTCGGTTTGGGGACTCCTGCTCGACGTCTCTCTAGGTGATGCGGAAACTGGACTTTAGGTCCAGCCCGAAGTAATGCAGAGAGTAACCCCGAGCATTGCTAGGCATTGGGAACATCCGAAGTCACCCAGGTAGGCCTGCTGAGGGCAGTTCGGGGTTTGTGCCGTTCACCACATGCAGCACACACTGCATCCAAAAGTTTCATCGCAGAAGGCCGAACTGTGTTCCACGGGTCTCCCTTGGATTGTCAGAGAAGATAGGTGTATGTGCTGGGTGATCCAGTTGGTAATTGAGAAGCCTGGCAGAGGGCAGTCTTTTCCCCATTTGAAAGGTCGATAGTGGCGGCCTCAAGGCTGACTGAAAGACACTGCCCTTACCCGTCTTCTAGTCACCTCCAGGAGTGCCTCAGTGAAGACAGTGAGTTTTCTCCTACGAATCCAGGTGGTCTCCAGTGCCTTGCTGGGAGCTCATCCCACGCTTGCCCTAGCTAAAGTGTGAAGTCAAAGTGACCCCTAGCCTCAAGGGAAGCGCGAGCGCTTCCTATCAGCCAAGTTGGGTGGGCAGCCACCTCCATGAACCCTGACGCCATAGAGTGCTTTAACTCCTCTGCGGCTTTGCGTAGGCCTAAGAGAGTCGCGTGTGAATTCCTTCCGAGGGAGAGCATGTGCGCTGGGAGTCCCCGTTTTGTTTTCCGAGCCACACAACACAGGGCAGACTGCTGGGGTCAGCTCTTGCTACGCAGAGCGAAGGGCAGTGAACTGCTTCTCGCTTGCAGAGCTTGATGTCTACAGCTGTAAGGCAGCCCCGGGACAAAGTTTTGGCCAGTATTACATTCAGCGTGGCTCTCCCTCTGTGGAGGCCCTCCGAACGGCACTGAGAGAATCCCTGAGCCTAAAGTGCATCCTGGCAACCCTTAACCTGTCATCTCACTATTGTGACGCAAGGTACACTGCAGGTGCAGCCTGACAGAAAGTACAGAAAAGCCGGTACGACTCTGAGGCATTTGGACGAGGCAAGGTCCCCTCGGCCTGACTAAGTCATTAAGCGGGTGCTGCTCCTCGTGGCACGCAGAACACCCCCCGTCCAACGAAGTGGGATCCTAGAAAGGCCCAGTGTTGCTGAAAGTCTCCAGGTGTCAGTCAGCGAGTGCTGGCAAATGCGTCGTGGGCTCAAGTTGGCACTGGGAGGATGTGGGAGAAGCCCGACTTTCCCCCTTTGGAAAGCCACTTCGTTGCAGCTTCCAAGCCGCCTGCTACTATTCACTCCACAGATTCCTCTGAGGAGCGGTGACTTTTTCCAAAAGAAACCAGGTGCTTGCGATTCCTTCCGGGGAGCTCACCCCCAGGAGCATACTGTAGCTAAGGTGCCCACTAAATGTGACCTCTAGTCTCGAGGTAAGGTGCACATTTTCCCATTCCCAGAGATAGGGGCGCCCCGGTTTCCAGGAGGTCTTAGTCAGTGGACGGCTTTAGCTTTAGTATGCCTCACAGCGCTCAAGACTCTCACGTGGGCACTTCTTTCCAAGGAAGTACACTGCGTACCCAAAGCCTTCTGAGCACAAGCAAGGGATACACAGCTCTGGGCACATCCCTCCCTATGCAGTTGGAAGGGCCGGGAACTAAGGTGTTCTCTGAGGCGAGCGTCCCACAGCTTTGAAACAGCCCCAGGAACGCGGTTCTTGGCAGGGTTTCGTTCCCTGCGGGTCTGCCACGTTGAGGAAAACTAAGCGGCCCTGAAAGAAACCACCGGGGCTCCAATTCGGTTTGGGGACTCCTGCTCGACGTCTCTCTAGGTGATGCGGAAACTGGACTTTAGGTCCAGCCCGAAGTAATGCAGAGAGTAACCCCGAGCATTGCTAGGCATTGGGAACATCCGAAGTCACCCAGGTAGGCCTGCTGAGGGCAGTTCGGGGTTTGTGCCGTTCACCACATGCAGCACACACTGCATCCAAAAGTTTCATCGCAGAAGGCCGAACTGTGTTCCACGGGTCTCCCTTGGATTGTCAGAGAAGATAGGTGTATGTGCTGGGTGATCCAGTTGGTAATTGAGAAGCCTGGCAGAGGGCAGTCTTTTCCCCATTTGAAAGGTCGATAGTGGCGGCCTCAAGGCTGACTGAAAGACACTGCCCTTACCCGTCTTCTAGTCACCTCCAGGAGTGCCTCAGTGAAGACAGTGAGTTTTCTCCTACGAATCCAGGTGGTCTCCAGTGCCTTGCTGGGAGCTCATCCCACGCTTGCCCTAGCTAAAGTGTGAAGTCAAAGTGACCCCTAGCCTCAAGGGAAGCGCGAGCGCTTCCTATCAGCCAAGTTGGGTGGGCAGCCACCTCCATGAACCCTGACGCCATAGAGTGCTTTAACTCCTCTGCGGCTTTGCGTAGGCCTAAGAGAGTCGCGTGTGAATTCCTTCCGAGGGAGAGCATGTGCGCTGGGAGTCCCCGTTTTGTTTTCCGAGCCACACAACACAGGACAGACTGCTGGGGTCAGCTCTTGCTACGCAGAGCGAAGGGCAGTGAACTGCTTCTCGCTTGCAGAGCTTGATGTCTACAGCTGTAAGGCAGCCCCGGGACAAAGTTTTGGCCAGTATTACATTCAGCGTGGCTCTCCCTCTGTGGAGGCCCTCCGAACGGCACTGAGAGAATCCCTGAGCCTAAAGTGCATCCTGGCAACCCTTAACCTGTCATCTCACTATTGTGACGCAAGGTACACTGCAGGTGCAGCCTGACAGAAAGTACAGAAAAGCCGGTACGACTCTGAGGCATTTGGACGAGGCAAGGTCCCCTCGGCCTGACTAAGTCATTAAGCGGGTGCTGCTCCTCGTGGCATGCAGAACACCCCCCGTCCAACGAAGTGGGATCCTAGAAAGGCCCAGTGTTGCTGAAAGTCTCCAGGTGTCAGTCAGCGAGTGCTGGCAAATGCGTCGTGGGCTCAAGTTGGCACTGGGAGGATGTGGGAGAAGCCCGACTTTCCCCCTTTGGAAAGCCACTTCGTTGCAGCTTCCAAGCCGCCTGCTACTATTCACTCCACAGATTCCTCTGAGGAGCGGTGAGTTTTTCCAAAAGAAACCAGGTGCTTGCGATTCCTTCCGGGGAGCTCACCCCCAGGAGCATACTGTAGCTAAGGTGCCCACTAAATGTGACCTCTAGTCTCGAGGTAAGGTGCACATTTTCCCATTCCCAGAGATAGGGGCGCCCCGGTTTCCAGGAGGTCTTAGTCAGTGGACGGCTTTAGCTTTAGTATGCCTCACAGCGCTCAAGACTCTCACGTGGGCACTTCTTTCCAAGGAAGTACACTGCGTACCCAAAGCCTTCTGAGCACAAGCAAGGGATACACAGCTCTGGGCACATCCCTCCCTATGCAGTTGGAAGGGCCGGGAACTAAGGTGTTCTCTGAGGCGAGCGTCCCACAGCTTTGAAACAGCCCCAGGAACGCGGTTCTTGGCAGGGTTTCGTTCCCTGCGGGTCTGCCACGTTGAGGAAAACTAAGCGGCCCTGAAAGAAACCACCGGGGCTCCAATTCGGTTTGGGGACTCCTGCTCGACGTCTCTCTAGGTGATGCGGAAACTGGACTTTAGGTCCAGCCCGAAGTAATGCAGAGAGTAACCCCGAGCATTGCTAGGCATTGGGAACATCCGAAGTCACCCAGGTAGGCCTGCTGAGGGCAGTTCGGGGTTTGTGCCGTTCACCACATGCAGCACACACTGCATCCAAAAGTTTCATCGCAGAAGGCCGAACTGTGTTCCACGGGTCTCCCTTGGATTGTCAGAGAAGATAGGTGTATGTGCTGGGTGATCCAGTTGGTAATTGAGAAGCCTGGCAGAGGGCAGTCTTTTCCCCATTTGAAAGGTCGATAGTGGCGGCCTCAAGGCTGACTGAAAGACACTGCCCTTACCCGTCTTCTAGTCACCTCCAGGAGTGCCTCAGTGAAGACAGTGAGTTTTCTCCTACGAATCCAGGTGGTCTCCAGTGCCTTGCTGGGAGCTCATCCCACGCTTGCCCTAGCTAAAGTGTGAAGTCAAAGTGACCCCTAGCCTCAAGGGAAGCGCGAGCGCTTCCTATCAGCCAAGTTGGGTGGGCAGCCACCTCCATGAACCCTGACGCCATAGAGTGCTTTAACTCCTCTGCGGCTTTGCGTAGGCCTAAGAGAGTCGCGTGTGAATTCCTTCCGAGGGAGAGCATGTGCGCTGGGAGTCCCCGTTTTGTTTTCCGAGCCACACAACACAGGACAGACTGCTGGGGTCAGCTCTTGCTACGCAGAGCGAAGGGCAGTGAACTGCTTCTCGCTTGCAGAGCTTGATGTCTACAGCTGTAAGGCAGCCCCGGGACAAAGTTTTGGCCAGTATTACATTCAGCGTGGCTCTCCCTCTGTGGAGGCCCTCCGAACGGCACTGAGAGAATCCCTGAGCCTAAAGTGCATCCTGGCAACCCTTAACCTGTCATCTCACTATTGTGACGCAAGGTACACTGCAGGTGCAGCCTGACAGAAAGTACAGAAAAGCCGGTACGACTCTGAGGCATTTGGACGAGGCAAGGTCCCCTCGGCCTGACTAAGTCATTAAGCGGGTGCTGCTCCTCGTGGCACGCAGAACACCCCCCGTCCAACGAAGTGGGATCCTAGAAAGGCCCAGTGTTGCTGAAAGTCTCCAGGTGTCAGTCAGCGAGTGCTGGCAAATGCGTCGTGGGCTCAAGTTGGCACTGGGAGGATGTGGGAGAAGCCCGACTTTCCCCCTTTGGAAAGCCACTGCGTTGCAGCTTCCAAGCCGCCTGCTACTATTCACTCCACAGATTCCTCTGAGGAGCGGTGAGTTTTTCCAAAAGAAACCAGGTGCTTGCGATTCCTTCCGGGGAGCTCACCCCCAGGAGCATACTGTAGCTAAGGTGCCCACTAAATGTGACCTCTAGTCTCGAGGTAAGGTGCACATTTTCCCATTCCCAGAGATAGGGGCGCCCCGGTTTCCAGGAGGTCTTAGTCAGTGGACGGCTTTAGCTTTAGTATGCCTCACAGCGCTCAAGACTCTCACGTGGGCACTTCTTTCCAAGGAAGTACACTGCGTACCCAAAGCCTTCTGAGCACAAGCAAGGGATACACAGCTCTGGGCACATCCCTCCCTATGCAGTTGGAAGGGCCGGGAACTAAGGTGTTCTCTGAGGCGAGCGTCCCACAGCTTTGAAACAGCCCCAGGAACGCGGTTCTTGGCAGGGTTTCGTTCCCTGCGGGTCTGCCACGTTGAGGAAAACTAAGCGGCCCTGAAAGAAACCACCGGGGCTCCAATTCGGTTTGGGGACTCCTGCTCGACGTCTCTCTAGGTGATGCGGAAACTGGACTTTAGGTCCAGCCCGAAGTAATGCAGAGAGTAACCCCGAGCATTGCTAGGCATTGGGAACATCCGAAGTCACCCAGGTAGGCCTGCTGAGGGCAGTTCGGGGTTTGTGCCGTTCACCACATGCAGCACACACTGCATCCAAAAGTTTCATCGCAGAAGGCCGAACTGTGTTCCACGGGTCTCCCTTGGATTGTCAGAGAAGATAGGTGTATGTGCTGGGTGATCCAGTTGGTAATTGAGAAGCCTGGCAGAGGGCAGTCTTTTCCCCATTTGAAAGGTCGATAGTGGCGGCCTCAAGGCTGACTGAAAGACACTGCCCTTACCCGTCTTCTAGTCACCTCCAGGAGTGCCTCAGTGAAGACAGTGAGTTTTCTCCTACGAATCCAGGTGGTCTCCAGTGCCTTGCTGGGAGCTCATCCCACGCTTGCCCTAGCTAAAGTGTGAAGTCAAAGTGACCCCTAGCCTCAAGGGAAGCGCGAGCGCTTCCTATCAGCCAAGTTGGGTGGGCAGCCACCTCCATGAACCCTGACGCCATAGAGTGCTTTAACTCCTCTGCGGCTTTGCGTAGGCCTAAGAGAGTCGCGTGTGAATTCCTTCCGAGGGAGAGCATGTGCGCTGGGAGTCCCCGTTTTGTTTTCCGAGCCACACAACACAGGACAGACTGCTGGGGTCAGCTCTTGCTACGCAGAGCGAAGGGCAGTGAACTGCTTCTCGCTTGCAGAGCTTGATGTCTACAGCTGTAAGGCAGCCCCGGGACAAAGTTTTGGCCAGTATTACATTCAGCGTGGCTCTCCCTCTGTGGAGGCCCTCCGAACGGCACTGAGAGAATCCCTGAGCCTAAAGTGCATCCTGGCAACCCTTAACCTGTCATCTCACTATTGTGACGCAAGGTACACTGCAGGTGCAGCCTGACAGAAAGTACAGAAAAGCCGGTACGACTCTGAGGCATTTGGACGAGGCAAGGTCCCCTCGGCCTGACTAAGTCATTAAGCGGGTGCTGCTCCTCGTGGCACGCAGAACACCCCCCGTCCAACGAAGTGGGATCCTAGAAAGGCCCAGTGTTGCTGAAAGTCTCCAGGTGTCAGTCAGCGAGTGCTGGCAAATGCGTCGTGGGCTCAAGTTGGCACTGGGAGGATGTGGGAGAAGCCCGACTTTCCCCCTTTGGAAAGCCACTTCGTTGCAGCTTCCAAGCCGCCTGCTACTATTCACTCCACAGATTCCTCTGAGGAGCGGTGAGTTTTTCCAAAAGAAACCAGGTGCTTGCGATTCCTTCCGGGGAGCTCACCCCCAGGAGCATACTGTAGCTAAGGTGCCCACTAAATGTGACCTCTAGTCTCGAGGTAAGGTGCACATTTTCCCATTCCCAGAGATAGGGGCGCCCCGGTTTCCAGGAGGTCTTAGTCAGTGGACGGCTTTAGCTTTAGTATGCCTCACAGCGCTCAAGACTCTCACGTGGGCACTTCTTTCCAAGGAAGTACACTGCGTACCCAAAGCCTTCTGAGCACAAGCAAGGGATACACAGCTCTGGGCACATCCCTCCCTATGCAGTTGGAAGGGCCGGGAACTAAGGTGTTCTCTGAGGCGAGCGTCCCACAGCTTTGAAACAGCCCCAGGAACGCGGTTCTTGGCAGGGTTTCGTTCCCTGCGGGTCTGCCACGTTGAGGAAAACTAAGCGGCCCTGAAAGAAACCACCGGGGCTCCAATTCGGTTTGGGGACTCCTGCTCGACGTCTCTCTAGGTGATGCGGAAACTGGACTTTAGGTCCAGCCCGAAGTAATGCAGAGAGTAACCCCGAGCATTGCTAGGCATTGGGAACATCCGAAGTCACCCAGGTAGGCCTGCTGAGGGCAGTTCGGGGTTTGTGCCGTTCACCACATGCAGCACACACTGCATCCAAAAGTTTCATCGCAGAAGGCCGAACTGTGTTCCACGGGTCTCCCTTGGATTGTCAGAGAAGATAGGTGTATGTGCTGGGTGATCCAGTTGGTAATTGAGAAGCCTGGCAGAGGGCAGTCTTTTCCCCATTTGAAAGGTCGATAGTGGCGGCCTCAAGGCTGACTGAAAGACACTGCCCTTACCCGTCTTCTAGTCACCTCCAGGAGTGCCTCAGTGAAGACAGTGAGTTTTCTCCTACGAATCCAGGTGGTCTCCAGTGCCTTGCTGGGAGCTCATCCCACGCTTGCCCTAGCTAAAGTGTGAAGTCAAAGTGACCCCTAGCCTCAAGGGAAGCGCGAGCGCTTCCTATCAGCCAAGTTGGGTGGGCAGCCACCTCCATGAACCCTGACGCCATAGAGTGCTTTAACTCCTCTGCGGCTTTGCGTAGGCCTAAGAGAGTCGCGTGTGAATTCCTTCCGAGGGAGAGCATGTGCGCTGGGAGTCCCCGTTTTGTTTTCCGAGCCACACAACACAGGACAGACTGCTGGGGTCAGCTCTTGCTACGCAGAGCGAAGGGCAGTGAACTGCTTCTCGCTTGCAGAGCTTGATGTCTACAGCTGTAAGGCAGCCCCGGGACAAAGTTTTGGCCAGTATTACATTCAGCGTGGCTCTCCCTCTGTGGAGGCCCTCCGAACGGCACTGAGAGAATCCCTGAGCCTAAAGTGCATCCTGGCAACCCTTAACCTGTCATCTCACTATTGTGACGCAAGGTACACTGCAGGTGCAGCCTGACAGAAAGTACAGAAAAGCCGGTACGACTCTGAGGCATTTGGACGAGGCAAGGTCCCCTCGGCCTGACTAAGTCATTAAGCGGGTGCTGCTCCTCGTGGCACGCAGAACACCCCCCGTCCAACGAAGTGGGATCCTAGAAAGGCCCAGTGTTGCTGAAAGTCTCCAGGTGTCAGTCAGCGAGTGCTGGCAAATGCGTCGTGGGCTCAAGTTGGCACTGGGAGGATGTGGGAGAAGCCCGACTTTCCCCCTTTGGAAAGCCACTGCGTTGCAGCTTCCAAGCCGCCTGCTACTATTCACTCCACAGATTCCTCTGAGGAGCGGTGAGTTTTTCCAAAAGAAACCAGGTGCTTGCGATTCCTTCCGGGGAGCTCACCCCCAGGAGCATACTGTAGCTAAGGTGCCCACTAAATGTGACCTCTAGTCTCGAGGTAAGGTGCACATTTTCCCATTCCCAGAGATAGGGGCGCCCCGGTTTCCAGGAGGTCTTAGTCAGTGGACGGCTTTAGCTTTAGTATGCCTCACAGCGCTCAAGACTCTCACGTGGGCACTTCTTTCCAAGGAAGTACACTGCGTACCCAAAGCCTTCTGAGCACAAGCAAGGGATACACAGCTCTGGGCACATCCCTCCCTATGCAGTTGGAAGGGCCGGGAACTAAGGTGTTCTCTGAGGCGAGCGTCCCACAGCTTTGAAACAGCCCCAGGAACGCGGTTCTTGGCAGGGTTTCGTTCCCTGCGGGTCTGCCACGTTGAGGAAAACTAAGCGGCCCTGAAAGAAACCACCGGGGCTCCAATTCGGTTTGGGGACTCCTGCTCGACGTCTCTCTAGGTGATGCGGAAACTGGACTTTAGGTCCAGCCCGAAGTAATGCAGAGAGTAACCCCGAGCATTGCTAGGCATTGGGAACATCCGAAGTCACCCAGGTAGGCCTGCTGAGGGCAGTTCGGGGTTTGTGCCGTTCACCACATGCAGCACACACTGCATCCAAAAGTTTCATCGCAGAAGGCCGAACTGTGTTCCACGGGTCTCCCTTGGATTGTCAGAGAAGATAGGTGTATGTGCTGGGTGATCCAGTTGGTAATTGAGAAGCCTGGCAGAGGGCAGTCTTTTCCCCATTTGAAAGGTCGATAGTGGCGGCCTCAAGGCTGACTGAAAGACACTGCCCTTACCCGTCTTCTAGTCACCTCCAGGAGTGCCTCAGTGAAGACAGTGAGTTTTCTCCTACGAATCCAGGTGGTCTCCAGTGCCTTGCTGGGAGCTCATCCCACGCTTGCCCTAGCTAAAGTGTGAAGTCAAAGTGACCCCTAGCCTCAAGGGAAGCGCGAGCGCTTCCTATCAGCCAAGTTGGGTGGGCAGCCACCTCCATGAACCCTGACGCCATAGAGTGCTTTAACTCCTCTGCGGCTTTGCGTAGGCCTAAGAGAGTCGCGTGTGAATTCCTTCCGAGGGAGAGCATGTGCGCTGGGAGTCCCCGTTTTGTTTTCCGAGCCACACAACACAGGACAGACTGCTGGGGTCAGCTCTTGCTACGCAGAGCGAAGGGCAGTGAACTGCTTCTCGCTTGCAGAGCTTGATGTCTACAGCTGTAAGGCAGCCCCGGGACAAAGTTTTGGCCAGTATTACATTCAGCGTGGCTCTCCCTCTGTGGAGGCCCTCCGAACGGCACTGAGAGAATCCCTGAGCCTAAAGTGCATCCTGGCAACCCTTAACCTGTCATCTCACTATTGTGACGCAAGGTACACTGCAGGTGCAGCCTGACAGAAAGTACAGAAAAGCCGGTACGACTCTGAGGCATTTGGACGAGGCAAGGTCCCCTCGGCCTGACTAAGTCATTAAGCGGGTGCTGCTCCTCGTGGCACGCAGAACACCCCCCGTCCAACGAAGTGGGATCCTAGAAAGGCCCAGTGTTGCTGAAAGTCTCCAGGTGTCAGTCAGCGAGTGCTGGCAAATGCGTCGTGGGCTCAAGTTGGCACTGGGAGGATGTGGGAGAAGCCCGACTTTCCCCCTTTGGAAAGCCACTGCGTTGCAGCTTCCAAGCCGCCTGCTACTATTCACTCCACAGATTCCTCTGAGGAGTGGTGAGTTTTTCCAAAAGAAACCAGGTGCTTGCGATTCCTTCCGGGGAGCTCACCCCCAGGAGCATACTGTAGCTAAGGTGCCCACTAAATGTGACCTCTAGTCTCGAGGTAAGGTGCACATTTTCCCATTCCCAGAGATAGGGGCGCCCCGGTTTCCAGGAGGTCTTAGTCAGTGGACGGCTTTAGCTTTAGTATGCCTCACAGCGCTCAAGACTCTCACGTGGGCACTTCTTTCCAAGGAAGTACACTGCGTACCCAAAGCCTTCTGAGCACAAGCAAGGGATACACAGCTCTGGGCACATCCCTCCCTATGCAGTTGGAAGGGCCGGGAACTAAGGTGTTCTCTGAGGCGAGCGTCCCACAGCTTTGAAACAGCCCCAGGAACGCGGTTCTTGGCAGGGTTTCGTTCCCTGCGGGTCTGCCACGTTGAGGAAAACTAAGCGGCCCTGAAAGAAACCACCGGGGCTCCAATTCGGTTTGGGGACTCCTGCTCGACGTCTCTCTAGGTGATGCGGAAACTGGACTTTAGGTCCAGCCCGAAGTAATGCAGAGAGTAACCCCGAGCATTGCTAGGCATTGGGAACATCCGAAGTCACCCAGGTAGGCCTGCTGAGGGCAGTTCGGGGTTTGTGCCGTTCACCACATGCAGCACACACTGCATCCAAAAGTTTCATCGCAGAAGGCCGAACTGTGTTCCACGGGTCTCCCTTGGATTGTCAGAGAAGATAGGTGTATGTGCTGGGTGATCCAGTTGGTAATTGAGAAGCCTGGCAGAGGGCAGTCTTTTCCCCATTTGAAAGGTCGATAGTGGCGGCCTCAAGGCTGACTGAAAGACACTGCCCTTACCCGTCTTCTAGTCACCTCCAGGAGTGCCTCAGTGAAGACAGTGAGTTTTCTCCTACGAATCCAGGTGGTCTCCAGTGCCTTGCTGGGAGCTCATCCCACGCTTGCCCTAGCTAAAGTGTGAAGTCAAAGTGACCCCTAGCCTCAAGGGAAGCGCGAGCGCTTCCTATCAGCCAAGTTGGGTGGGCAGCCACCTCCATGAACCCTGACGCCATAGAGTGCTTTAACTCCTCTGCGGCTTTGCGTAGGCCTAAGAGAGTCGCGTGTGAATTCCTTCTGAGGGAGAGCATGTGCGCTGGGAGTCCCCGTTTTCTTTTCCGAGCCACACAACACAGGACAGACTGCTGGGGTCAGCTCTTGCTACGCAGAGCGAAGGGCAGTGAACTGCTTCTCGCTTGCAGAGCTTGATGTCTACAGCTGTAAGGCAGCCCCGGGACCAAGTTTTGGCCAGTATTACATTCAGCGTGGCTCTCCCTCTGTGGAGGCCCTCCGAACGGCACTGAGAGAATCCCTGAGCCTAAAGTGCATCCTGGCAACCCTTAACCTGTCATCTCACTATTGTGACGCAAGGTACACTGCAGGTGCAGCCTGACAGAAAGTACAGAAAAGCCGGTACGACTCTGAGGCATTTGGACGAGGCAAGGTCCCCTCGGCCTGACTAAGTCATTAAGCGGGTGCTGCTCCTCGTGGCACGCAGAACACCCCCCGTCCAACGAAGTGGGATCCTAGAAAGGCCCAGTGTTGCTGAAAGTCTCCAGGTGTCAGTCAGCGAGTGCTGGCAAATGCGTCGTGGGCTCAAGTTGGCACTGGGAGGATGTGGGAGAAGCCCGACTTTCCCCCTTTGGAAAGCCACTGCGTTGCAGCTTCCAAGCCGCCTGCTACTATTCACTCCACAGATTCCTCTGAGGAGCGGTGACTTTTTCCAAAAGAAACCAGGTGCTTGCGATTCCTTCCGGGGAGCTCACCCCCAGGAGCATACTGTAGCTAAGGTGCCCACTAAATGGGACCTCTAGTCTCGAGGTAAGGTGCACATTTTCCCATTCCCGGAGATAGGGGCGCCCCGGTTTCCAGGAGGTCTTAGTCAGTGGACGGCTTTAGCTTTAGTATGCCTCACAGCGCTCAAGACTCTCACGTGGGCACTTCTTTCCAAGGAAGTACACTGCGTACCCAAAGCCTTCTGAGCACAAGCAAGGGATACACAGCTCTGGGCACATCCCTCCCTATGCAGTTGGAAGGGCCGGGAACTAAGGTGTTCTCTGAGGCGAGCGTCCCACAGCTTTGAAACAGCCCCAGGAACGCGGTTCTTGGCAGGGTTTCGTTCCCTGCGGGTCTGCCACGTTGAGGAAAACTAAGCGGCCCTGAAAGAAACCACCGGGGCTCCAATTCGGTTTGGGGACTCCTGCTCGACGTCTCTCTAGGTGATGCGGAAACTGGACTTTAGGTCCAGCCCGAAGTAATGCAGAGAGTAACCCCGAGCATTGCTAGGCATTGGGAACATCCGAAGTCACCCAGGTAGGCCTGCTGAGGGCAGTTCGGGGTTTGTGCCGTTCACCACATGCAGCACACACTGCATCCAAAAGTTTCATCGCAGAAGGCCGAACTGTGTTCCACGGGTCTCCCTTGGATTGTCAGAGAAGATAGGTGTATGTGCTGGGTGATCCAGTTGGTAATTGAGAAGCCTGGCAGAGGGCAGTCTTTTCCCCATTTGAAAGGTCGATAGTGGCGGCCTCAAGGCTGACTGAACGACACTGCCCTTACCCGTCTTCTAGTCACCTCCAGGAGTGCCTCAGTGAAGACAGTGAGTTTTCTCCTACGAATCCAGGTGGTCTCCAGTGCCTTGCTGGGAGCTCATCCCACGCTTGCCCTAGCTAAAGTGTGAAGTCAAAGTGACCCCTAGCCTCAAGGGAAGCGCGAGCGCTTCCTATCAGCCAAGTTGGGTGGGCAGCCACCTCCATGAACCCTGACGCCATAGAGTGCTTTAACTCCTCTGCGGCTTTGCGTAGGCCTAAGAGAGTCGCGTGTGAATTCCTTCTGAGGGAGAGCATGTGCGCTGGGAGTCCCCGTTTTGTTTTCCGAGCCACACAACACAGGACAGACTGCTGGGGTCAGCTCTTGCTACGCAGAGCGAAGGGCAGTGAACTGCTTCTCGCTTGCAGAGCTTGATGTCTACAGCTGTAAGGCAGCCCCGGGACCAAGTTTTGGCCAGTATTACATTCAGCGTGGCTCTCCCTCTGTGGAGGCCCTCCGAACGGCACTGAGAGAATCCCTGAGCCTAAAGTGCATCCTGGCAACCCTTAACCTGTCATCTCACTATTGTGACGCAAGGTACACTGCAGGTGCAGCCTGACAGAAAGTACAGAAAAGCCGGTACGACTCTGAGGCATTTGGACGAGGCAAGGTCCCCTCGGCCTGACTAAGTCATTAAGCGGGTGCTGCTCCTCGTGGCACGCAGAACACCCCCCGTCCAACGAAGTGGGATCCTAGAAAGGCCCAGTGTTGCTGAAAGTCTCCAGGTGTCAGTCAGCGAGTGCTGGCAAATGCGTCGTGGGCTCAAGTTGGCACTGGGAGGATGTGGGAGAAGCCCGACTTTCCCCCTTTGGAAAGCCACTTCGTTGCAGCTTCCAAGCCGCCTGCTACTATTCACTCCACAGATTCCTCTGAGGAGCGGTGAGTTTTTCCAAAAGAAACCAGGTGCTTGCGATTCCTTCCGGGGAGCTCACCCCCAGGAGCATACTGTAGCTAAGGTGCCCACTAAATGGGACCTCTAGTCTCGAGGTAAGGTGCACATTTTCCCATTCCCAGAGATAGGGGCGCCCCGGTTTCCAGGAGGTCTTAGTCAGTGGACGGCTTTAGCTTTAGTATGCCTCACAGCGCTCAAGACTCTCACGTGGGCACTTCTTTCCAAGGAAGTACACTGCGTACCCAAAGCCTTCTGAGCACAAGCAAGGGATACACAGCTCTGGGCACATCCCTCCCTATGCAGTTGGAAGGGCCGGGAACTAAGGTGTTCTCTGAGGCGAGCGTCCCACAGCTTTGAAACAGCCCCAGGAACGCGGTTCTTGGCAGGGTTTCGTTCCCTGCGGGTCTGCCACGTTGAGGAAAACTAAGCGGCCCTGAAAGAAACCACCGGGGCTCCAATTCGGTTTGGGGACTCCTGCTCGACGTCTCTCTAGGTGATGCGGAAACTGGACTTTAGGTCCAGCCCGAAGTAATGCAGAGAGTAACCCCGAGCATTGCTAGGCATTGGGAACATCCGAAGTCACCCAGGTAGGCCTGCTGAGGGCAGTTCGGGGTTTGTGCCGTTCACCACATGCAGCACACACTGCATCCAAAAGTTTCATCGCAGAAGGCCGAACTGTGTTCCACGGGTCTCCCTTGGATTGTCAGAGAAGATAGGTGTATGTGCTGGGTGATCCAGTTGGTAATTGAGAAGCCTGGCAGAGGGCAGTCTTTTCCCCATTTGAAAGGTCGATAGTGGCGGCCTCAAGGCTGACTGAACGACACTGCCCTTACCCGTCTTCTAGTCACCTCCAGGAGTGCCTCAGTGAAGACAGTGAGTTTTCTCCTACGAATCCAGGTGGTCTCCAGTGCCTTGCTGGGAGCTCATCCCACGCTTGCCCTAGCTAAAGTGTGAAGTCAAAGTGACCCCTAGCCTCAAGGGAAGCGCGAGCGCTTCCTATCAGCCAAGTTGGGTGGGCAGCCACCTCCATGAACCCTGACGCCATAGAGTGCTTTAACTCCTCTGCGGCTTTGCGTAGGCCTAAGAGAGTCGCGTGTGAATTCCTTCTGAGGGAGAGCATGTGCGCTGGGAGTCCCCGTTTTGTTTTCCGAGCCACACAACACAGGACAGACTGCTGGGGTCAGCTCTTGCTACGCAGAGCGAAGGGCAGTGAACTGCTTCTCGCTTGCAGAGCTTGATGTCTACAGCTGTAAGGCAGCCCCGGGACCAAGTTTTGGCCAGTATTACATTCAGCGTGGCTCTCCCTCTGTGGAGGCCCTCCGAACGGCACTGAGAGAATCCCTGAGCCTAAAGTGCATCCTGGCAACCCTTAACCTGTCATCTCACTATTGTGACGCAAGGTACACTGCAGGTGCAGCCTGACAGAAAGTACAGAAAAGCCGGTACGACTCTGAGGCATTTGGACGAGGCAAGGTCCCCTCGGCCTGACTAAGTCATTAAGCGGGTGCTGCTCCTCGTGGCACGCAGAACACCCCCCGTCCAACGAAGTGGGATCCTAGAAAGGCCCAGTGTTGCTGAAAGTCTCCAGGTGTCAGTCAGCGAGTGCTGGCAAATGCGTCGTGGGCTCAAGTTGGCACTGGGAGGATGTGGGAGAAGCCCGACTTTCCCCCTTTGGAAAGCCACTGCGTTGCAGCTTCCAAGCCGCCTGCTACTATTCACTCCACAGATTCCTCTGAGGAGCGGTGACTTTTTCCAAAAGAAACCAGGTGCTTGCGATTCCTTCCGGGGAGCTCACCCCCAGGAGCATACTGTAGCTAAGGTGCCCACTAAATGGGACCTCTAGTCTCGAGGTAAGGTGCACATTTTCCCATTCCCAGAGATAGGGGCGCCCCGGTTTCCAGGAGGTCTTAGTCAGTGGACGGCTTTAGCTTTAGTATGCCTCACAGCGCTCAAGACTCTCACGTGGGCACTTCTTTCCAAGGAAGTACACTGCGTACCCAAAGCCTTCTGAGCACAAGCAAGGGATACACAGCTCTGGGCACATCCCTCCCTATGCAGTTGGAAGGGCCGGGAACTAAGGTGTTCTCTGAGGCGAGCGTCCCACAGCTTTGAAACAGCCCCAGGAACGCGGTTCTTGGCAGGGTTTCGTTCCCTGCGGGTCTGCCACGTTGAGGAAAACTAAGCGGCCCTGAAAGAAACCACCGGGGCTCCAATTCGGTTTGGGGACTCCTGCTCGACGTCTCTCTAGGTGATGCGGAAACTGGACTTTAGGTCCAGCCCGAAGTAATGCAGAGAGTAACCCCGAGCATTGCTAGGCATTGGGAACATCCGAAGTCACCCAGGTAGGCCTGCTGAGGGCAGTTCGGGGTTTGTGCCGTTCACCACATGCAGCACACACTGCATCCAAAAGTTTCATCGCAGAAGGCCGAACTGTGTTCCACGGGTCTCCCTTGGATTGTCAGAGAAGATAGGTGTATGTGCTGGGTGATCCAGTTGGTAATTGAGAAGCCTGGCAGAGGGCAGTCTTTTCCCCATTTGAAAGGTCGATAGTGGCGGCCTCAAGGCTGACTGAAAGACACTGCCCTTACCCGTCTTCTAGTCACCTCCAGGAGTGCCTCAGTGAAGACAGTGAGTTTTCTCCTACGAATCCAGGTGGTCTCCAGTGCCTTGCTGGGAGCTCATCCCACGCTTGCCCTAGCTAAAGTGTGAAGTCAAAGTGACCCCTAGCCTCAAGGGAAGCGCGAGCGCTTCCTATCAGCCAAGTTGGGTGGGCAGCCACCTCCATGAACCCTGACTCCGTAGCGTGCTTTAACTCCTCTGCGGCTTTGCGTAGGCCTAAGAGAGTCGCGTGTGAATTCCTTCTGAGGGAGAGCATGTGCGCTGGGAGTCCCCGTTTTGTTTTCCGAGCCACACAACACAGGACAGACTGCTGGGGTCAGCTCTTGCTACGCAGAGCGAAGGGCAGTGAACTGCTTCTCGCTTGCAGAGCTTGATGTCTACAGCTGTAAGGCAGCCCCGGGACCAAGTTTTGGCCAGTATTACATTCAGCGTGGCTCTCCCTCTGTGGAGGCCCTCCGAACGGCACTGAGAGAATCCCTGAGCCTAAAGTGCATCCTGGCAACCCTTAACCTGTCATCTCACTATTGTGACGCAAGGTACACTGCAGGTGCAGCCTGACAGAAAGTACAGAAAAGCCGGTACGACTCTGAGGCATTTGGACGAGGCAAGGTCCCCTCGGCCTGACTAAGTCATTAAGCGGGTGCTGCTCCTCGTGGCACGCAGAACACCCCCCGTCCAACGAAGTGGGATCCTAGAAAGGCCCAGTGTTGCTGAAAGTCTCCAGGTGTCAGTCAGCGAGTGCTGGCAAATGCGTCGTGGGCTCAAGTTGGCACTGGGAGGATGTGGGAGAAGCCCGACTTTCCCCCTTTGGAAAGCCACTGCGTTGCAGCTTCCAAGCCGCCTGCTACTATTCACTCCACAGATTCCTCTGAGGAGCGGTGACTTTTTCCAAAAGAAACCAGGTGCTTGCGATTCCTTCCGGGGAGCTCACCCCCAGGAGCATACTGTAGCTAAGGTGCCCACTAAATGGGACCTCTAGTCTCGAGGTAAGGTGCACATTTTCCCATTCCCAGAGATAGGGGCGCCCCGGTTTCCAGGAGGTCTTAGTCAGTGGACGGCTTTAGCTTTAGTATGCCTCACAGCGCTCAAGACTCTCACGTGGGCACTTCTTTCCAAGGAAGTACACTGCGTACCCAAAGCCTTCTGAGCACAAGCAAGGGATACACAGCTCTGGGCACATCCCTCCCTATGCAGTTGGAAGGGCCGGGAACTAAGGTGTTCTCTGAGGCGAGCGTCCCACAGCTTTGAAACAGCCCCAGGAACGCGGTTCTTGGCAGGGTTTCGTTCCCTGCGGGTCTGCCACGTTGAGGAAAACTAAGCGGCCCTGAAAGAAACCACCGGGGCTCCAATTCGGTTTGGGGACTCCTGCTCGACGTCTCTCTAGGTGATGCGGAAACTGGACTTTAGGTCCAGCCCGAAGTAATGCAGAGAGTAACCCCGAGCATTGCTAGGCATTGGGAACATCCGAAGTCACCCAGGTAGGCCTGCTGAGGGCAGTTCGGGGTTTGTGCCGTTCACCACATGCAGCACACACTGCATCCAAAAGTTTCATCGCAGAAGGCCGAACTGTGTTCCACGGGTCTCCCTTGGATTGTCAGAGAAGATAGGTGTATGTGCTGGGTGATCCAGTTGGTAATTGAGAAGCCTGGCAGAGGGCAGTCTTTTCCCCATTTGAAAGGTCGATAGTGGCGGCCTCAAGGCTGACTGAACGACACTGCCCTTACCCGTCTTCTAGTCACCTCCAGGAGTGCCTCAGTGAAGACAGTGAGTTTTCTCCTACGAATCCAGGTGGTCTCCAGTGCCTTGCTGGGAGCTCATCCCACGCTTGCCCTAGCTAAAGTGTGAAGTCAAAGTGACCCCTAGCCTCAAGGGAAGCGCGAGCGCTTCCTATCAGCCAAGGTGGGTGGGCAGCCACCTCCATGAACCCTGACGCCATAGCGTGCTTTAACTCCTCTGCGGCTTTGCGTAGGCCTAAGAGAGTCGCGTGTGAATTCCTTCTGAGGGAGAGCATGTGCGCTGGGAGTCCCCGTTTTGTTTTCCGAGCCACACAACACAGGACAGACTGCTGGGGTCAGCTCTTGCTACGCAGAGCGAAGGGCAGTGAACTGCTTCTCGCTTGCAGAGCTTGATGTCTACAGCTGTAAGGCAGCCCCGGGACCAAGTTTTGGCCAGTATTACATTCAGCGTGGCTCTCCCTCTGTGGAGGCCCTCCGAACGGCACTGAGAGAATCCCTGAGCCTAAAGTGCATCCTGGCAACCCTTAACCTGTCATCTCACTATTGTGATGCAAGGTACACTGCAGGTGCAGCCTGACAGAAAGTACAGAAAAGCCGGTACGACTCTGAGGCATTTGGACGAGGCAAGGTCCCCTCGGCCTGACTAAGTCATTAAGCGGGTGCTGCTCCTCGTGGCACGCAGAACACCCCCCGTCCAACGAAGTGGGATCCTAGAAAGGCCCAGTGTTGCTGAAAGTCTCCAGGTGTCAGTCAGCGAGTGCTGGCAAATGCGTCGTGGGCTCAAGTTGGCACTGGGAGGATGTGGGAGAAGCCCGACTTTCCCCCTTTGGAAAGCCACTGCGTTGCAGCTTCCAAGCCGCCTGCTACTATTCACTCCACAGATTCCTCTGAGGAGCGGTGACTTTTTCCAAAAGAAACCAGGTGCTTGCGATTCCTTCCGGGGAGCTCACCCCCAGGAGCATACTGTAGCTAAGGTGCCCACTAAATGGGACCTCTAGTCTCGAGGTAAGGTGCACATTTTCCCATTCCCAGAGATAGGGGCGCCCCGGTTTCCAGGAGGTCTTAGTCAGTGGACGGCTTTAGCTTTAGTATGCCTCACAGCGCTCAAGACTCTCACGTGGGCACTTCTTTCCAAGGAAGTACACTGCGTACCCAAAGCCTTCTGAGCACAAGCAAGGGATACACAGCTCTGGGCACATCCCTCCCTATGCAGTTGGAAGGGCCGGGAACTAAGGTGTTCTCTGAGGCGAGCGTCCCACAGCTTTGAAACAGCCCCAGGAACGCGGTTCTTGGCAGGGTTTCGTTCCCTGCGGGTCTGCCACGTTGAGGAAAACTAAGCGGCCCTGAAAGAAACCACCGGGGCTCCAATTCGGTTTGGGGACTCCTGCTCGACGTCTCTCTAGGTGATGCGGAAACTGGACTTTAGGTCCAGCCCGAAGTAATGCAGAGAGTAACCCCGAGCATTGCTAGGCATTGGGAACATCCGAAGTCACCCAGGTAGGCCTGCTGAGGGCAGTTCGGGGTTTGTGCCGTTCACCACATGCAGCACACACTGCATCCAAAAGTTTCATCGCAGAAGGCCGAACTGTGTTCCACGGGTCTCCCTTGGATTGTCAGAGAAGATAGGTGTATGTGCTGGGTGATCCAGTTGGTAATTGAGAAGCCTGGCAGAGGGCAGTCTTTTCCCCATTTGAAAGGTCGATAGTGGCGGCCTCAAGGCTGACTGAAAGACACTGCCCTTACCCGTCTTCTAGTCACCTCCAGGAGTGCCTCAGTGAAGACAGTGAGTTTTCTCCTACGAATCCAGGTGGTCTCCAGTGCCTTGCTGGGAGCTCATCCCACGCTTGCCCTAGCTAAAGTGTGAAGTCAAAGTGACCCCTAGCCTCAAGGGAAGCGCGAGCGCTTCCTATCAGCCAAGTTGGGTGGGCAGCCACCTCCATGAACCCTGACGCCATAGCGTGCTTTAACTCCTCTGCGGCTTTGCGTAGGCCTAAGAGAGTCGCGTGTGAATTCCTTCTGAGGGAGAGCATGTGCGCTGGGAGTCCCCGTTTTGTTTTCCGAGCCACACAACACAGGACAGACTGCTGGGGTCAGCTCTTGCTACGCAGAGCGAAGGGCAGTGAACTGCTTCTCGCTTGCAGAGCTTGATGTCTACAGCTGTAAGGCAGCCCCGGGACCAAGTTTTGGCCAGTATTACATTCAGCGTGGCTCTCCCTCTGTGGAGGCCCTCCGAACGGCACTGAGAGAATCCCTGAGCCTAAAGTGCATCCTGGCAACCCTTAACCTGTCATCTCACTATTGTGACGCAAGGTACACTGCAGGTGCAGCCTGACAGAAAGTACAGAAAAGCCGGTACGACTCTGAGGCATTTGGACGAGGCAAGGTCCCCTCGGCCTGACTAAGTCATTAAGCGGGTGCTGCTCCTCGTGGCACGCAGAACACCCCCCGTCCAACGAAGTGGGATCCTAGAAAGGCCCAGTGTTGCTGAAAGTCTCCAGGTGTCAGTCAGCGAGTGCTGGCAAATGCGTCGTGGGCTCAAGTTGGCACTGGGAGGATGTGGGAGAAGCCCGACTTTCCCCCTTTGGAAAGCCACTTCGTTGCAGCTTCCAAGCCGCCTGCTACTATTCACTCCACAGATTCCTCTGAGGAGCGGTGACTTTTTCCAAAAGAAACCAGGTGCTTGCGATTCCTTCCGGGGAGCTCACCCCCAGGAGCATACTGTAGCTAAGGTGCCCACTAAATGTGACCTCTAGTCTCGAGGTAAGGTGCACATTTTCCCATTCCCAGAGATAGGGGCGCCCCGGTTTCCAGGAGGTCTTAGTCAGTGGACGGCTTTAGCTTTAGTATGCCTCACAGCGCTCAAGACTCTCACGTGGGCACTTCTTTCCAAGGAAGTACACTGCGTACCCAAAGCCTTCTGAGCACAAGCAAGGGATACACAGCTCTGGGCACATCCCTCCCTATGCAGTTGGAAGGGCCGGGAACTAAGGTGTTCTCTGAGGCGAGCGTCCCACAGCTTTGAAACAGCCCCAGGAACGCGGTTCTTGGCAGGGTTTCGTTCCCTGCGGGTCTGCCACGTTGAGGAAAACTAAGCGGCCCTGAAAGAAACCACCGGGGCTCCAATTCGGTTTGGGGACTCCTGCTCGACGTCTCTCTAGGTGATGCGGAAACTGGACTTTAGGTCCAGCCCGAAGTAATGCAGAGAGTAACCCCGAGCATTGCTAGGCATTGGGAACATCCGAAGTCACCCAGGTAGGCCTGCTGAGGGCAGTTCGGGGTTTGTGCCGTTCACCACATGCAGCACACACTGCATCCAAAAGTTTCATCGCAGAAGGCCGAACTGTGTTCCACGGGTCTCCCTTGGATTGTCAGAGAAGATAGGTGTATGTGCTGGGTGATCCAGTTGGTAATTGAGAAGCCTGGCAGAGGGCAGTCTTTTCCCCATTTGAAAGGTCGATAGTGGCGGCCTCAAGGCTGACTGAAAGACACTGCCCTTACCCGTCTTCTAGTCACCTCCAGGAGTGCCTCAGTGAAGACAGTGAGTTTTCTCCTACGAATCCAGGTGGTCTCCAGTGCCTTGCTGGGAGCTCATCCCACGCTTGCCCTAGCTAAAGTGTGAAGTCAAAGTGACCCCTAGCCTCAAGGGAAGCGCGAGCGCTTCCTATCAGCCAAGGTGGGTGGGCAGCCACCTCCATGAACCCTGACGCCATAGCGTGCTTTAACTCCTCTGCGGCTTTGCGTAGGCCTAAGAGAGTCGCGTGTGAATTCCTTCTGAGGGAGAGCATGTGCGCTGGGAGTCCCCGTTTTGTTTTCTGAGCCACACAACACAGGACAGACTGCTGGGGTCAGCTCTTGCTACGCAGAGCGAAGGGCAGTGAACTGCTTCTCGCTTGCAGAGCTTGATGTCTACAGCTGTAAGGCAGCCCCGGGACCAAGTTTTGGCCAGTATTACATTCAGCGTGGCTCTCCCTCTGTGGAGGCCCTCCGAACGGCACTGAGAGAATCCCTGAGCCTAAAGTGCATCCTGGCAACCCTTAACCTGTCATCTCACTATTGTGACGCAAGGTACACTGCAGGTGCAGCCTGACAGAAAGTACAGAAAAGCCGGTACGACTCTGAGGCATTTGGACGAGGCAAGGTCCCCTCGGCCTGACTAAGTCATTAAGCGGGTGCTGCTCCTCGTGGCACGCAGAACACCCCCCGTCCAACAAAGTGGGATCCTAGAAAGGCCCAGTGTTGCTGAAAGTCTCCAGGTGTCAGTCAGCGAGTGCTGGCAAATGCGTCGTGGGCTCAAGTTGGCACTGGGAGAATGTGGGAGAAGCCCGACTTTCCCCCTTTGGAAAGCCACTTCGTTGCAGCTTCCAAGCCGCCTGCTACCATTCACTCCACAGATTCCTCTGAGGAGCGGTGAGTTTTTCCAAAAGAAACCAGGTGCTTGCGATTCCTTCCGGGGAGCTCACCCCCAGGAGCATACTGTAGCTAAGGTGCCCACTAAATGTGACCTCTAGTCTCGAGGTAAGGTGCACATTTTCCCATTCCCAGAGATAGGGGCGCCCCGGTTTCCAGGAGGTCTTAGTCAGTGGACGGCTTTAGCTTTAGTATGCCTCACAGCGCTCAAGACTCTCACGTGGGCACTTCTTTCCAAGGAAGTACACTGCGTACCCAAAGCCTTCTGAGCACAAGCAAGGGATACACAGCTCTGGGCACATCCCTCCCTATGCAGTTGGAAGGGCCGGGAACTAAGGTGTTCTCTGAGGCGAGCGTCCCACAGCTTTGAAACAGCCCCAGGAACGCGGTTCTTGGCAGGGTTTCGTTCCCTGCGGGTCTGCCACGTTGAGGAAAACTAAGCGGCCCTGAAAGAAACCACCGGGGCTCCAATTCGGTTTGGGGACTCCTGCTCGACGTCTCTCTAGGTGATGCGGAAACTGGACTTTAGGTCCAGCCCGAAGTAATGCAGAGAGTAGCCCCGAGCATTGCTAGGCATTGGGAACATCCGAAGTCACCCAGGTAGGCCTGCTGAGGGCAGTTCGGGGTTTGTGCCGTTCACCACATGCAGCACACACTGCATCCAAAAGTTTCATCGCAGAAGGCCGAACTGTGTTCCACGGGTCTCCCTTGGATTGTCAGAGAAGATAGGTGTATGTGCTGGGTGATCCAGTTGGTAATTGAGAAGCCTGGCAGAGGGCAGTCTTTTCCCCATTTGAAAGGTCGATAGTGGCGGCCTCAAGGCTGACTGAAAGACACTGCCCTTACCCGTCTTCTAGTCACCTCCAGGAGTGCCTCAGTGAAGACAGTGAGTTTTCTCCTACGAATCCAGGTGGTCTCCAGTGCCTTGCTGGGAGCTCATCCCACGCTTGCCCTAGCTAAAGTGTGAAGTCAAAGTGACCCCTAGCCTCAAGGGAAGCGCGAGCGCTTCCTATCAGCCAAGTTGGGTGGGCAGCCACCTCCATGAACCCTGACGCCATAGCGTGCTTTAACTCCTCTGCGGCTTTGCGTAGGCCTAAGAGAGTCGCGTGTGAATTCCTTCTGAGGGAGAGCATGTGCGCTGGGAGTCCCCGTTTTGTTTTCCGAGCCACACAACACAGGACAGACTGCTGGGGTCAGCTCTTGCTACGCAGAGCGAAGGGCAGTGAACTGCTTCTCGCTTGCAGAGCTTGATGTCTACAGCTGTAAGGCAGCCCCGGGACCAAGTTTTGGCCAGTATTACATTCAGCGTGGCTCTCCCTCTGTGGAGGCCCTCCGAACGGCACTGAGAGAATCCCTGAGCCTAAAGTGCATCCTGGCAACCCTTAACCTGTCATCTCACTATTGTGACGCAAGGTACACTGCAGGTGCAGCCTGACAGAAAGTACAGAAAAGCCGGTACGACTCTGAGGCATTTGGACGAGGCAAGGTCCCCTCGGCCTGACTAAGTCATTAAGCGGGTGCTGCTCCTCGTGGCACGCAGAACACCCCCCGTCCAACGAAGTGGGATCCTAGAAAGGCCCAGTGTTGCTGAAAGTCTCCAGGTGTCAGTCAGCGAGTGCTGGCAAATGCGTCGTGGGCTCAAGTTGGCACTGGGAGGATGTGGGAGAAGCCCGACTTTCCCCCTTTGGAAAGCCACTTCGTTGCAGCTTCCAAGCCGCCTGCTACTATTCACTCCACAGATTCCTCTGAGGAGCGGTGACTTTTTCCAAAAGAAACCAGGTGCTTGCGATTCCTTCCGGGGAGCTCACCCCCAGGAGCATACTGTAGCTAAGGTGCCCACTAAATGTGACCTCTAGTCTCGAGGTAAGGTGCACATTTTCCCATTCCCAGAGATAGGGGCGCCCCGGTTTCCAGGAGGTCTTAGTCAGTGGACGGCTTTAGCTTTAGTATGCCTCACAGCGCTCAAGACTCTCACGTGGGCACTTCTTTCCAAGGAAGTACACTGCGTACCCAAAGCCTTCTGAGCACAAGCAAGGGATACACAGCTCTGGGCACATCCCTCCCTATGCAGTTGGAAGGGCCGGGAACTAAGGTGTTCTCTGAGGCGAGCGTCCCACAGCTTTGAAACAGCCCCAGGAACGCGGTTCTTGGCAGGGTTTCGTTCCCTGCGGGTCTGCCACGTTGAGGAAAACTAAGCGGCCCTGAAAGAAACCACCGGGGCTCCAATTCGGTTTGGGGACTCCTGCTCGACGTCTCTCTAGGTGATGCGGAAACTGGACTTTAGGTCCAGCCCGAAGTAATGCAGAGAGTAGCCCCGAGCATTGCTAGGCATTGGGAACATCCGAAGTCACCCAGGTAGGCCTGCTGAGGGCAGTTCGGGGTTTGTGCCGTTCACCACATGCAGCACACACTGCATCCAAAAGTTTCATCGCAGAAGGCCGAACTGTGTTCCACGGGTCTCCCTTGGATTGTCAGAGAAGATAGGTGTATGTGCTGGGTGATCCAGTTGGTAATTGAGAAGCCTGGCAGAGGGCAGTCTTTTCCCCATTTGAAAGGTCGATAGTGGCGGCCTCAAGGCTGACTGAAAGACACTGCCCTTACCCGTCTTCTAGTCACCTCCAGGAGTGCCTCAGTGAAGACAGTGAGTTTTCTCCTACGAATCCAGGTGGTCTCCAGTGCCTTGCTGGGAGCTCATCCCACGCTTGCCCTAGCTAAAGTGTGAAGTCAAAGTGACCCCTAGCCTCAAGGGAAGCGCGAGCGCTTCCTATCAGCCAAGGTGGGTGGGCAGCCACCTCCATGAACCCTGACGCCATAGCGTGCTTTAACTCCTCTGCGGCTTTGCGTAGGCCTAAGAGAGTCGCGTGTGAATTCCTTCTGAGGGAGAGCATGTGCGCTGGGAGTCCCCGTTTTGTTTTCTGAGCCACACAACACAGGACAGACTGCTGGGGTCAGCTCTTGCTACGCAGAGCGAAGGGCAGTGAACTGCTTCTCGCTTGCAGAGCTTGATGTCTACAGCTGTAAGGCAGCCCCGGGACCAAGTTTTGGCCAGTATTACATTCAGCGTGGCTCTCCCTCTGTGGAGGCCCTCCGAACGGCACTGAGAGAATCCCTGAGCCTAAAGTGCATCCTGGCAACCCTTAACCTGTCATCTCACTATTGTGACGCAAGGTACACTGCAGGTGCAGCCTGACAGAAAGTACAGAAAAGCCGGTACGACTCTGAGGCATTTGGACGAGGCAAGGTCCCCTCGGCCTGACTAAGTCATTAAGCGGGTGCTGCTCCTCGTGGCACGCAGAACACCCCCCGTCCAACAAAGTGGGATCCTAGAAAGGCCCAGTGTTGCTGAAAGTCTCCAGGTGTCAGTCAGCGAGTGCTGGCAAATGCGTCGTGGGCTCAAGTTGGCACTGGGAGAATGTGGGAGAAGCCCGACTTTCCCCCTTTGGAAAGCCACTTCGTTGCAGCTTCCAAGCCGCCTGCTACCATTCACTCCACAGATTCCTCTGAGGAGCGGTGAGTTTTTCCAAAAGAAACCAGGTGCTTGCGATTCCTTCCGGGGAGCTCACCCCCAGGAGCATACTGTAGCTAAGGTGCCCACTAAATGTGACCTCTAGTCTCGAGGTAAGGTGCACATTTTCCCATTCCCAGAGATAGGGGCGCCCCGGTTTCCAGGAGGTCTTAGTCAGTGGACGGCTTTAGCTTTAGTATGCCTCACAGCGCTCAAGACTCTCACGTGGGCACTTCTTTCCAAGGAAGTACACTGCGTACCCAAAGCCTTCTGAGCACAAGCAAGGGATACACAGCTCTGGGCACATCCCTCCCTATGCAGTTGGAAGGGCCGGGAACTAAGGTGTTCTCTGAGGCGAGCGTCCCACAGCTTTGAAACAGCCCCAGGAACGCGGTTCTTGGCAGGGTTTCGTTCCCTGCGGGTCTGCCACGTTGAGGAAAACTAAGCGGCCCTGAAAGAAACCACCGGGGCTCCAATTCGGTTTGGGGACTCCTGCTCGACGTCTCTCTAGGTGATGCGGAAACTGGACTTTAGGTCCAGCCCGAAGTAATGCAGAGAGTAGCCCCGAGCATTGCTAGGCATTGGGAACATCCGAAGTCACCCAGGTAGGCCTGCTGAGGGCAGTTCGGGGTTTGTGCCGTTCACCACATGCAGCACACACTGCATCCAAAAGTTTCATCGCAGAAGGCCGAACTGTGTTCCACGGGTCTCCCTTGGATGGTCAGAGAAGATAGGTGTATGTGCTGGGTGATCCAGTTGGTAATTGAGAAGCCTGGCAGAGGGCAGTCTTTTCCCCATTTGAAAGGTCGATAGTGGCGGCCTCAAGGCTGACTGAAAGACACTGCCCTTACCCGTCTTCTAGTCACCTCCAGGAGTGCCTCAGTGAAGACAGTGAGTTTTCTCCTACGAATCCAGGTGGTCTCCAGTGCCTTGCTGGGAGCTCATCCCACGCTTGCCCTAGCTAAAGTGTGAAGTCAAAGTGACCCCTAGCCTCAAGGGAAGCGCGAGCGCTTCCTATCAGCCAAGTTGGGTGGGCAGCCACCTCCATGAACCCTGACGCCATAGAGTGCTTTAACTCCTCTGCGGCTTTGCGTAGGCCTAAGAGAGTCGCGTGTGAATTCCTTCCGAGGGAGAGCATGTGCGCTGGGAGTCCCCGTTTTGTTTTCCGAGCCACACAACACAGGACAGACTGCTGGGGTCAGCTCTTGCTACGCAGAGCGAAGGGCAGTGAACTGCTTCTCGCTTGCAGAGCTTGATGTCTACAGCTGTAAGGCAGCCCCGGGACCAAGTTTTGGCCAGTATTACATTCAGCGTGGCTCTCCCTCTGTGGAGGCCCTCCGAACGGCACTGAGAGAATCCCTGAGCCTAAAGTGCATCCTGGCAACCCTTAACCTGTCATCTCACTATTGTGACGCAAGGTACACTGCAGGTGCAGCCTGACAGAAAGTACAGAAAAGCCGGTACGACTCTGAGGCATTTGGACGAGGCAAGGTCCCCTCGGCCTGACTAAGTCATTAAGCGGGTGCTGCTCCTCGTGGCACGCAGAACACCCCCCGTCCAACGAAGTGGGATCCTAGAAAGGCCCAGTGTTGCTGAAAGTCTCCAGGTGTCAGTCAGCGAGTGCTGGCAAATGCGTCGTGGGCTCAAGTTGGCACTGGGAGGATGTGGGAGAAGCCCGACTTTCCCCCTTTGGAAAGCCACTTCGTTGCAGCTTCCAAGCCGCCTGCTACTATTCACTCCACAGATTCCTCTGAGGAGCGGTGACTTTTTCCAAAAGAAACCAGGTGCTTGCGATTCCTTCCGGGGAGCTCACCCCCAGGAGCATACTGTAGCTAAGGTGCCCACTAAATGGGACCTCTAGTCTCGAGGTAAGGTGCACATTTTCCCATTCCCAGAGATAGGGGCGCCCCGGTTTCCAGGAGGTCTTAGTCAGTGGACGGCTTTAGCTTTAGTATGCCTCACAGCGCTCAAGACTCTCACGTGGGCACTTCTTTCCAAGGAAGTACACTGCGTACCCAAAGCCTTCTGAGCACAAGCAAGGGATACACAGCTCTGGGCACATCCCTCCCTATGCAGTTGGAAGGGCCGGGAACTAAGGTGTTCTCTGAGGCGAGCGTCCCACAGCTTTGAAACAGCCCCAGGAACGCGGTTCTTGGCAGGGTTTCGTTCCCTGCGGGTCTGCCACGTTGAGGAAAACTAAGCGGCCCTGAAAGAAACCACCGGGGCTCCAATTCGGTTTGGGGACTCCTGCTCGACGTCTCTCTAGGTGATGCGGAAACTGGACTTTAGGTCCAGCCCGAAGTAATGCAGAGAGTAGCCCCGAGCATTGCTAGGCATTGGGAACATCCGAAGTCACCCAGGTAGGCCTGCTGAGGGCAGTTCGGGGTTTGTGCCGTTCACCACATGCAGCACACACTGCATCCAAAAGTTTCATCGCAGAAGGCCGAACTGTGTTCCACGGGTCTCCCTTGGATTGTCAGAGAAGATAGGTGTATGTGCTGGGTGATCCAGTTGGTAATTGAGAAGCCTGGCAGAGGGCAGTCTTTTCCCCATTTGAAAGGTCGATAGTGGCGGCCTCAAGGCTGACTGAAAGACACTGCCCTTACCCGTCTTCTAGTCACCTCCAGGAGTGCCTCAGTGAAGACAGTGAGTTTTCTCCTACGAATCCAGGTGGTCTCCAGTGCCTTGCTGGGAGCTCATCCCATGCTTGCCCTAGCTAAAGTGTGAAGTCAAAGTGACCCCTAGCCTCAAGGGAAGCGCGAGCGCTTCCTATCAGCCAAGTTGGGTGGGCAGCCACCTCCATGAACCCTGACGCCATAGAGTGCTTTAACTCCTCTGCGGCTTTGCGTAGGCCTAAGAGAGTCGCGTGTGAATTCCTTCCGAGGGAGAGCATGTGCGCTGGGAGTCCCCGTTTTGTTTTCCGAGCCACACAACACAGGACAGACTGCTGGGGTCAGCTCTTGCTACGCAGAGCGAAGGGCAGTGAACTGCTTCTCGCTTGCAGAGCTTGATGTCTACAGCTGTAAGGCAGCCCCGGGACCAAGTTTTGGCCAGTATTACATTCAGCGTGGCTCTCCCTCTGTGGAGGCCCTCCGAACGGCACTGAGAGAATCCCTGAGCCTAAAGTGCATCCTGGCAACCCTTAACCTGTCATCTCACTATTGTGACGCAAGGTACACTGCAGGTGCAGCCTGACAGAAAGTACAGAAAAGCCGGTACGACTCTGAGGCATTTGGACGAGGCAAGGTCCCCTCGGCCTGACTAAGTCATTAAGCGGGTGCTGCTCCTCGTGGCACGCAGAACACCCCCCGTCCAACGAAGTGGGATCCTAGAAAGGCCCAGTGTTGCTGAAAGTCTCCAGGTGTCAGTCAGCGAGTGCTGGCAAATGCGTCGTGGGCTCAAGTTGGCACTGGGAGGATGTGGGAGAAGCCCGACTTTCCCCCTTTGGAAAGCCACTTCGTTGCAGCTTCCAAGCCGCCTGCTACCATTCACTCCACAGATTCCTCTGAGGAGCGGTGAGTTTTTCCAAAAGAAACCAGGTGCTTGCGATTCCTTCCGGGGAGCTCACCCCCAGGAGCATACTGTAGCTAAGGTGCCCACTAAATGTGACCTCTAGTCTCGAGGTAAGGTGCACATTTTCCCATTCCCAGAGATAGGGGCGCCCCGGTTTCCAGGAGGTCTTAGTCAGTGGACGGCTTTAGCTTTAGTATGCCTCACAGCGCTCAAGACTCTCACGTGGGCACTTCTTTCCAAGGAAGTACACTGCGTACCCAAAGCCTTCTGAGCACAAGCAAGGGATACACAGCTCTGGGCACATCCCTCCCTATGCAGTTGGAAGGGCCGGGAACTAAGGTGTTCTCTGAGGCGAGCGTCCCACAGCTTTGAAACAGCCCCAGGAACGCGGTTCTTGGCAGGGTTTCGTTCCCTGCGGGTCTGCCACGTTGAGGAAAACTAAGCGGCCCTGAAAGAAACCACCGGGGCTCCAATTCGGTTTGGGGACTCCTGCTCGACGTCTCTCTAGGTGATGCGGAAACTGGACTTTAGGTCCAGCCCGAAGTAATGCAGAGAGTAGCCCCGAGCATTGCTAGGCATTGGGAACATCCGAAGTCACCCAGGTAGGCCTGCTGAGGGCAGTTCGGGGTTTGTGCCGTTCACCACATGCAGCACACACTGCATCCAAAAGTTTCATCGCAGAAGGCCGAACTGTGTTCCACGGGTCTCCCTTGGATTGTCAGAGAAGATAGGTGTATGTGCTGGGTGATCCAGTTGGTAATTGAGAAGCCTGGCAGAGGGCAGTCTTTTCCCCATTTGAAAGGTCGATAGTGGCGGCCTCAAGGCTGACTGAAAGACACTGCCCTTACCCGTCTTCTAGTCACCTCCAGGAGTGCCTCAGTGAAGACAGTGAGTTTTCTCCTACGAATCCAGGTGGTCTCCAGTGCCTTGCTGGGAGCTCATCCCACGCTTGCCCTAGCTAAAGTGTGAAGTCAAAGTGACCCCTAGCCTCAAGGGAAGCGCGAGCGCTTCCTATCAGCCAAGTTGGGTGGGCAGCCACCTCCATGAACCCTGACGCCATAGAGTGCTTTAACTCCTCTGCGGCTTTGCGTAGGCCTAAGAGAGTCGCGTGTGAATTCCTTCCGAGGGAGAGCATGTGCGCTGGGAGTCCCCGTTTTGTTTTCCGAGCCACACAACACAGGACAGACTGCTGGGGTCAGCTCTTGCTACGCAGAGCGAAGGGCAGTGAACTGCTTCTCGCTTGCAGAGCTTGATGTCTACAGCTGTAAGGCAGCCCCGGGACCAAGTTTTGGCCAGTATTACATTCAGCGTGGCTCTCCCTCTGTGGAGGCCCTCCGAACGGCACTGAGAGAATCCCTGAGCCTAAAGTGCATCCTGGCAACCCTTAACCTGTCATCTCACTATTGTGACGCAAGGTACACTGCAGGTGCAGCCTGACAGAAAGTACAGAAAAGCCGGTACGACTCTGAGGCATTTGGACGAGGCAAGGTCCCCTCGGCCTGACTAAGTCATTAAGCGGGTGCTGCTCCTCGTGGCACGCAGAACACCCCCCGTCCAACGAAGTGGGATCCTAGAAAGGCCCAGTGTTGCTGAAAGTCTCCAGGTGTCAGTCAGCGAGTGCTGGCAAATGCGTCGTGGGCTCAAGTTGGCACTGGGAGGATGTGGGAGAAGCCCGACTTTCCCCCTTTGGAAAGCCACTGCGTTGCAGCTTCCAAGCCGCCTGCTACTATTCACTCCACAGATTCCTCTGAGGAGCGGTGACTTTTTCCAAAAGAAACCAGGTGCTTGCGATTCCTTCCGGGGAGCTCACCCCCAGGAGCATACTGTAGCTAAGGTGCCCACTAAATGTGACCTCTAGTCTCGAGGTAAGGTGCACATTTTCCCATTCCCAGAGATAGGGGCGCCCCGGTTTCCAGGAGGTCTTAGTCAGTGGACGGCTTTAGCTTTAGTATGCCTCACAGCGCTCAAGACT
The DNA here is from genome assembly GCF_964341445.2 of Mesoplodon mirus. NCBI lineage: Eukaryota > Metazoa > Chordata > Mammalia > Artiodactyla > Ziphiidae > Mesoplodon > Mesoplodon mirus. The sequence goes on along the minus strand of NC_138979.1, from coordinate 87,994,034 downwards.
CTCACGTGGGCACTTCTTTCCAAGGAAGTACACTGCGTACCCAAAGCCTTCTGAGCACAAGCAAGGGATACACAGCTCTGGGCACATCCCTCCCTATGCAGTTGGAAGGGCCGGGAACTAAGGTGTTCTCTGAGGCGAGCGTCCCACAGCTTTGAAACAGCCCCAGGAACGCGGTTCTTGGCAGGGTTTCGTTCCCTGCGGGTCTGCCACGTTGAGGAAAACTAAGCGGCCCTGAAAGAAACCACCGGGGCTCCAATTCGGTTTGGGGACTCCTGCTCGACGTCTCTCTAGGTGATGCGGAAACTGGACTTTAGGTCCAGCCCGAAGTAATGCAGAGAGTAGCCCCGAGCATTGCTAGGCATTGGGAACATCCGAAGTCACCCAGGTAGGCCTGCTGAGGGCAGTTCGGGGTTTGTGCCGTTCACCACATGCAGCACACACTGCATCCAAAAGTTTCATCGCAGAAGGCCGAACTGTGTTCCACGGGTCTCCCTTGGATTGTCAGAGAAGATAGGTGTATGTGCTGGGTGATCCAGTTGGTAATTGAGAAGCCTGGCAGAGGGCAGTCTTTTCCCCATTTGAAAGGTCGATAGTGGCGGCCTCAAGGCTGACTGAAAGACACTGCCCTTACCCGTCTTCTAGTCACCTCCAGGAGTGCCTCAGTGAAGACAGTGAGTTTTCTCCTACGAATCCAGGTGGTCTCCAGTGCCTTGCTGGGAGCTCATCCCACGCTTGCCCTAGCTAAAGTGTGAAGTCAAAGTGACCCCTAGCCTCAAGGGAAGCGCGAGCGCTTCCTATCAGCCAAGTTGGGTGGGCAGCCACCTCCATGAACCCTGACGCCATAGAGTGCTTTAACTCCTCTGCGGCTTTGCGTAGGCCTAAGAGAGTCGCGTGTGAATTCCTTCCGAGGGAGAGCATGTGCGCTGGGAGTCCCCGTTTTGTTTTCCGAGCCACACAACACAGGACAGACTGCTGGGGTCAGCTCTTGCTACGCAGAGCGAAGGGCAGTGAACTGCTTCTCGCTTGCAGAGCTTGATGTCTACAGCTGTAAGGCAGCCCCGGGACCAAGTTTTGGCCAGTATTACATTCAGCGTGGCTCTCCCTCTGTGGAGGCCCTCCGAACGGCACTGAGAGAATCCCTGAGCCTAAAGTGCATCCTGGCAACCCTTAACCTGTCATCTCACTATTGTGACGCAAGGTACACTGCAGGTGCAGCCTGACAGAAAGTACAGAAAAGCCGGTACGACTCTGAGGCATTTGGACGAGGCAAGGTCCCCTCGGCCTGACTAAGTCATTAAGCGGGTGCTGCTCCTCGTGGCACGCAGAACACCCCCCGTCCAACGAAGTGGGATCCTAGAAAGGCCCAGTGTTGCTGAAAGTCTCCAGGTGTCAGTCAGCGAGTGCTGGCAAATGCGTCGTGGGCTCAAGTTGGCACTGGGAGGATGTGGGAGAAGCCCGACTTTCCCCCTTTGGAAAGCCACTTCGTTGCAGCTTCCAAGCCGCCTGCTACCATTCACTCCACAGATTCCTCTGAGGAGCGGTGAGTTTTTCCAAAAGAAACCAGGTGCTTGCGATTCCTTCCGGGGAGCTCACCCCCAGGAGCATACTGTAGCTAAGGTGCCCACTAAATGTGACCTCTAGTCTCGAGGTAAGGTGCACATTTTCCCATTCCCAGAGATAGGGGCGCCCCGGTTTCCAGGAGGTCTTAGTCAGTGGACGGCTTTAGCTTTAGTATGCCTCACAGCGCTCAAGACTCTCACGTGGGCACTTCTTTCCAAGGAAGTACACTGCGTACCCAAAGCCTTCTGAGCACAAGCAAGGGATACACAGCTCTGGGCACATCCCTCCCTATGCAGTTGGAAGGGCCGGGAACTAAGGTGTTCTCTGAGGCGAGCGTCCCACAGCTTTGAAACAGCCCCAGGAACGCGGTTCTTGGCAGGGTTTCGTTCCCTGCGGGTCTGCCACGTTGAGGAAAACTAAGCGGCCCTGAAAGAAACCACCGGGGCTCCAATTCGGTTTGGGGACTCCTGCTCGACGTCTCTCTAGGTGATGCGGAAACTGGACTTTAGGTCCAGCCCGAAGTAATGCAGAGAGTAGCCCCGAGCATTGCTAGGCATTGGGAACATCCGAAGTCACCCAGGTAGGCCTGCTGAGGGCAGTTCGGGGTTTGTGCCGTTCACCACATGCAGCACACACTGCATCCAAAAGTTTCATCGCAGAAGGCCGAACTGTGTTCCACGGGTCTCCCTTGGATTGTCAGAGAAGATAGGTGTATGTGCTGGGTGATCCAGTTGGTAATTGAGAAGCCTGGCAGAGGGCAGTCTTTTCCCCATTTGAAAGGTCGATAGTGGCGGCCTCAAGGCTGACTGAAAGACACTGCCCTTACCCGTCTTCTAGTCACCTCCAGGAGTGCCTCAGTGAAGACAGTGAGTTTTCTCCTACGAATCCAGGTGGTCTCCAGTGCCTTGCTGGGAGCTCATCCCACGCTTGCCCTAGCTAAAGTGTGAAGTCAAAGTGACCCCTAGCCTCAAGGGAAGCGCGAGCGCTTCCTATCAGCCAAGTTGGGTGGGCAGCCACCTCCATGAACCCTGACGCCATAGAGTGCTTTAACTCCTCTGCGGCTTTGCGTAGGCCTAAGAGAGTCGCGTGTGAATTCCTTCCGAGGGAGAGCATGTGCGCTGGGAGTCCCCGTTTTCTTTTCCGAGCCACACAACACAGGACAGACTGCTGGGGTCAGCTCTTGCTACGCAGAGCGAAGGGCAGTGAACTGCTTCTCGCTTGCAGAGCTTGATGTCTACAGCTGTAAGGCAGCCCCGGGACCAAGTTTTGGCCAGTATTACATTCAGCGTGGCTCTCCCTCTGTGGAGGCCCTCCGAACGGCACTGAGAGAATCCCTGAGCCTAAAGTGCATCCTGGCAACCCTTAACCTGTCATCTCACTATTGTGACGCAAGGTACACTGCAGGTGCAGCCTGACAGAAAGTACAGAAAAGCCGGTACGACTCTGAGGCATTTGGACGAGGCAAGGTCCCCTCGGCCTGACTAAGTCATTAAGCGGGTGCTGCTCCTCGTGGCACGCAGAACACCCCCCGTCCAACGAAGTGGGATCCTAGAAAGGCCCAGTGTTGCTGAAAGTCTCCAGGTGTCAGTCAGCGAGTGCTGGCAAATGCGTCGTGGGCTCAAGTTGGCACTGGGAGGATGTGGGAGAAGCCCGACTTTCCCCCTTTGGAAAGCCACTGCGTTGCAGCTTCCAAGCCGCCTGCTACTATTCACTCCACAGATTCCTCTGAGGAGCGGTGACTTTTTCCAAAAGAAACCAGGTGCTTGCGATTCCTTCCGGGGAGCTCACCCCCAGGAGCATACTGTAGCTAAGGTGCCCACTAAATGTGACCTCTAGTCTCGAGGTAAGGTGCACATTTTCCCATTCCCAGAGATAGGGGCGCCCCGGTTTCCAGGAGGTCTTAGTCAGTGGACGGCTTTAGCTTTAGTATGCCTCACAGCGCTCAAGACTCTCACGTGGGCACTTCTTTCCAAGGAAGTACACTGCGTACCCAAAGCCTTCTGAGCACAAGCAAGGGATACACAGCTCTGGGCACATCCCTCCCTATGCAGTTGGAAGGGCCGGGAACTAAGGTGTTCTCTGAGGCGAGCGTCCCACAGCTTTGAAACAGCCCCAGGAACGCGGTTCTTGGCAGGGTTTCGTTCCCTGCGGGTCTGCCACGTTGAGGAAAACTAAGCGGCCCTGAAAGAAACCACCGGGGCTCCAATTCGGTTTGGGGACTCCTGCTCGACGTCTCTCTAGGTGATGCGGAAACTGGACTTTAGGTCCAGCCCGAAGTAATGCAGAGAGTAGCCCCGAGCATTGCTAGGCATTGGGAACATCCGAAGTCACCCAGGTAGGCCTGCTGAGGGCAGTTCGGGGTTTGTGCCGTTCACCACATGCAGCACACACTGCATCCAAAAGTTTCATCGCAGAAGGCCGAACTGTGTTCCACGGGTCTCCCTTGGATTGTCAGAGAAGATAGGTGTATGTGCTGGGTGATCCAGTTGGTAATTGAGAAGCCTGGCAGAGGGCAGTCTTTTCCCCATTTGAAAGGTCGATAGTGGCGGCCTCAAGGCTGACTGAAAGACACTGCCCTTACCCGTCTTCTAGTCACCTCCAGGAGTGCCTCAGTGAAGACAGTGAGTTTTCTCCTACGAATCCAGGTGGTCTCCAGTGCCTTGCTGGGAGCTCATCCCACGCTTGCCCTAGCTAAAGTGTGAAGTCAAAGTGACCCCTAGCCTCAAGGGAAGCGCGAGCGCTTCCTATCAGCCAAGTTGGGTGGGCAGCCACCTCCATGAACCCTGACGCCATAGAGTGCTTTAACTCCTCTGCGGCTTTGCGTAGGCCTAAGAGAGTCGCGTGTGAATTCCTTCCGAGGGAGAGCATGTGCGCTGGGAGTCCCCGTTTTCTTTTCCGAGCCACACAACACAGGACAGACTGCTGGGGTCAGCTCTTGCTACGCAGAGCGAAGGGCAGTGAACTGCTTCTCGCTTGCAGAGCTTGATGTCTACAGCTGTAAGGCAGCCCCGGGACCAAGTTTTGGCCAGTATTACATTCAGCGTGGCTCTCCCTCTGTGGAGGCCCTCCGAACGGCACTGAGAGAATCCCTGAGCCTAAAGTGCATCCTGGCAACCCTTAACCTGTCATCTCACTATTGTGACGCAAGGTACACTGCAGGTGCAGCCTGACAGAAAGTACAGAAAAGCCGGTACGACTCTGAGGCATTTGGACGAGGCAAGGTCCCCTCGGCCTGACTAAGTCATTAAGCGGGTGCTGCTCCTCGTGGCACGCAGAACACCCCCCGTCCAACGAAGTGGGATCCTAGAAAGGCCCAGTGTTGCTGAAAGTCTCCAGGTGTCAGTCAGCGAGTGCTGGCAAATGCGTCGTGGGCTCAAGTTGGCACTGGGAGGATGTGGGAGAAGCCCGACTTTCCCCCTTTGGAAAGCCACTTCGTTGCAGCTTCCAAGCCGCCTGCTACCATTCACTCCACAGATTCCTCTGAGGAGCGGTGACTTTTTCCAAAAGAAACCAGGTGCTTGCGATTCCTTCCGGGGAGCTCACCCCCAGGAGCATACTGTAGCTAAGGTGCCCACTAAATGTGACCTCTAGTCTCGAGGTAAGGTGCACATTTTCCCATTCCCAGAGATAGGGGCGCCCCGGTTTCCAGGAGGTCTTAGTCAGTGGACGGCTTTAGCTTTAGTATGCCTCACAGCGCTCAAGACTCTCACGTGGGCACTTCTTTCCAAGGAAGTACACTGCGTACCCAAAGCCTTCTGAGCACAAGCAAGGGATACACAGCTCTGGGCACATCCCTCCCTATGCAGTTGGAAGGGCCGGGAACTAAGGTGTTCTCTGAGGCGAGCGTCCCACAGCTTTGAAACAGCCCCAGGAACGCGGTTCTTGGCAGGGTTTCGTTCCCTGCGGGTCTGCCACGTTGAGGAAAACTAAGCGGCCCTGAAAGAAACCACCGGGGCTCCAATTCGGTTTGGGGACTCCTGCTCGACGTCTCTCTAGGTGATGCGGAAACTGGACTTTAGGTCCAGCCCGAAGTAATGCAGAGAGTAGCCCCGAGCATTGCTAGGCATTGGGAACATCCGAAGTCACCCAGGTAGGCCTGCTGAGGGCAGTTCGGGGTTTGTGCCGTTCACCACATGCAGCACACACTGCATCCAAAAGTTTCATCGCAGAAGGCCGAACTGTGTTCCACGGGTCTCCCTTGGATTGTCAGAGAAGATAGGTGTATGTGCTGGGTGATCCAGTTGGTAATTGAGAAGCCTGGCAGAGGGCAGTCTTTTCCCCATTTGAAAGGTCGATAGTGGCGGCCTCAAGGCTGACTGAAAGACACTGCCCTTACCCGTCTTCTAGTCACCTCCAGGAGTGCCTCAGTGAAGACAGTGAGTTTTCTCCTACGAATCCAGGTGGTCTCCAGTGCCTTGCTGGGAGCTCATCCCACGCTTGCCCTAGCTAAAGTGTGAAGTCAAAGTGACCCCTAGCCTCAAGGGAAGCGCGAGCGCTTCCTATCAGCCAAGTTGGGTGGGCAGCCACCTCCATGAACCCTGACGCCATAGAGTGCTTTAACTCCTCTGCGGCTTTGCGTAGGCCTAAGAGAGTCGCGTGTGAATTCCTTCTGAGGGAGAGCATGTGCGCTGGGAGTCCCCGTTTTGTTTTCCGAGCCACACAACACAGGACAGACTGCTGGGGTCAGCTCTTGCTACGCAGAGCGAAGGGCAGTGAACTGCTTCTCGCTTGCAGAGCTTGATGTCTACAGCTGTAAGGCAGCCCCGGGACCAAGTTTTGGCCAGTATTACATTCAGCGTGGCTCTCCCTCTGTGGAGGCCCTCCGAACGGCACTGAGAGAATCCCTGAGCCTAAAGTGCATCCTGGCAACCCTTAACCTGTCATCTCACTATTGTGACGCAAGGTACACTGCAGGTGCAGCCTGACAGAAAGTACAGAAAAGCCGGTACGACTCTGAGGCATTTGGACGAGGCAAGGTCCCCTCGGCCTGACTAAGTCATTAAGCGGGTGCTGCTCCTCGTGGCACGCAGAACACCCCCCGTCCAACGAAGTGGGATCCTAGAAAGGCCCAGTGTTGCTGAAAGTCTCCAGGTGTCAGTCAGCGAGTGCTGGCAAATGCGTCGTGGGCTCAAGTTGGCACTGGGAGGATGTGGGAGAAGCCCGACTTTCCCCCTTTGGAAAGCCACTTCGTTGCAGCTTCCAAGCCGCCTGCTACCATTCACTCCACAGATTCCTCTGAGGAGCGGTGACTTTTTCCAAAAGAAACCAGGTGCTTGCGATTCCTTCCGGGGAGCTCACCCCCAGGAGCATACTGTAGCTAAGGTGCCCACTAAATGTGACCTCTAGTCTCGAGGTAAGGTGCACATTTTCCCATTCCCAGAGATAGGGGCGCCCCGGTTTCCAGGAGGTCTTAGTCAGTGGACGGCTTTAGCTTTAGTATGCCTCACAGCGCTCAAGACTCTCACGTGGGCACTTCTTTCCAAGGAAGTACACTGCGTACCCAAAGCCTTCTGAGCACAAGCAAGGGATACACAGCTCTGGGCACATCCCTCCCTATGCAGTTGGAAGGGCCGGGAACTAAGGTGTTCTCTGAGGCGAGCGTCCCACAGCTTTGAAACAGCCCCAGGAACGCGGTTCTTGGCAGGGTTTCGTTCCCTGCGGGTCTGCCACGTTGAGGAAAACTAAGCGGCCCTGAAAGAAACCACCGGGGCTCCAATTCGGTTTGGGGACTCCTGCTCGACGTCTCTCTAGGTGATGCGGAAACTGGACTTTAGGTCCAGCCCGAAGTAATGCAGAGAGTAGCCCCGAGCATTGCTAGGCATTGGGAACATCCGAAGTCACCCAGGTAGGCCTGCTGAGGGCAGTTCGGGGTTTGTGCCGTTCACCACATGCAGCACACACTGCATCCAAAAGTTTCATCGCAGAAGGCCGAACTGTGTTCCACGGGTCTCCCTTGGATTGTCAGAGAAGATAGGTGTATGTGCTGGGTGATCCAGTTGGTAATTGAGAAGCCTGGCAGAGGGCAGTCTTTTCCCCATTTGAAAGGTCGATAGTGGCGGCCTCAAGGCTGACTGAAAGACACTGCCCTTACCCGTCTTCTAGTCACCTCCAGGAGTGCCTCAGTGAAGACAGTGAGTTTTCTCCTACGAATCCAGGTGGTCTCCAGTGCCTTGCTGGGAGCTCATCCCACGCTTGCCCTAGCTAAAGTGTGAAGTCAAAGTGACCCCTAGCCTCAAGGGAAGCGCGAGCGCTTCCTATCAGCCAAGTTGGGTGGGCAGCCACCTCCATGAACCCTGACGCCATAGAGTGCTTTAACTCCTCTGCGGCTTTGCGTAGGCCTAAGAGAGTCGCGTGTGAATTCCTTCTGAGGGAGAGCATGTGCGCTGGGAGTCCCCGTTTTGTTTTCCGAGCCACACAACACAGGACAGACTGCTGGGGTCAGCTCTTGCTACGCAGAGCGAAGGGCAGTGAACTGCTTCTCGCTTGCAGAGCTTGATGTCTACAGCTGTAAGGCAGCCCCGGGACAAAGTTTTGGCCAGTATTACATTCAGCGTGGCTCTCCCTCTGTGGAGGCCCTCCGAACGGCACTGAGAGAATCCCTGAGCCTAAAGTGCATCCTGGCAACCCTTAACCTGTCATCTCACTATTGTGACGCAAGGTACACTGCAGGTGCAGCCTGACAGAAAGTACAGAAAAGCCGGTACGACTCTGAGGCATTTGGACGAGGCAAGGTCCCCTCGGCCTGACTAAGTCATTAAGCGGGTGCTGCTCCTCGTGGCACGCAGAACACCCCCCGTCCAACGAAGTGGGATCCTAGAAAGGCCCAGTGTTGCTGAAAGTCTCCAGGTGTCAGTCAGCGAGTGCTGGCAAATGCGTCGTGGGCTCAAGTTGGCACTGGGAGGATGTGGGAGAAGCCCGACTTTCCCCCTTTGGAAAGCCACTTCGTTGCAGCTTCCAAGCCGCCTGCTACCATTCACTCCACAGATTCCTCTGAGGAGCGGTGACTTTTTCCAAAAGAAACCAGGTGCTTGCGATTCCTTCCGGGGAGCTCACCCCCAGGAGCATACTGTAGCTAAGGTGCCCACTAAATGTGACCTCTAGTCTCGAGGTAAGGTGCACATTTTCCCATTCCCAGAGATAGGGGCGCCCCGGTTTCCAGGAGGTCTTAGTCAGTGGACGGCTTTAGCTTTAGTATGCCTCACAGCGCTCAAGACTCTCACGTGGGCACTTCTTTCCAAGGAAGTACACTGCGTACCCAAAGCCTTCTGAGCACAAGCAAGGGATACACAGCTCTGGGCACATCCCTCCCTATGCAGTTGGAAGGGCCGGGAACTAAGGTGTTCTCTGAGGCGAGCGTCCCACAGCTTTGAAACAGCCCCAGGAACGCGGTTCTTGGCAGGGTTTCGTTCCCTGCGGGTCTGCCACGTTGAGGAAAACTAAGCGGCCCTGAAAGAAACCACCGGGGCTCCAATTCGGTTTGGGGACTCCTGCTCGACGTCTCTCTAGGTGATGCGGAAACTGGACTTTAGGTCCAGCCCGAAGTAATGCAGAGAGTAGCCCCGAGCATTGCTAGGCATTGGGAACATCCGAAGTCACCCAGGTAGGCCTGCTGAGGGCAGTTCGGGGTTTGTGCCGTTCACCACATGCAGCACACACTGCATCCAAAAGTTTCATCGCAGAAGGCCGAACTGTGTTCCACGGGTCTCCCTTGGATTGTCAGAGAAGATAGGTGTATGTGCTGGGTGATCCAGTTGGTAATTGAGAAGCCTGGCAGAGGGCAGTCTTTTCCCCATTTGAAAGGTCGATAGTGGCGGCCTCAAGGCTGACTGAAAGACACTGCCCTTACCCGTCTTCTAGTCACCTCCAGGAGTGCCTCAGTGAAGACAGTGAGTTTTCTCCTACGAATCCAGGTGGTCTCCAGTGCCTTGCTGGGAGCTCATCCCACGCTTGCCCTAGCTAAAGTGTGAAGTCAAAGTGACCCCTAGCCTCAAGGGAAGCGCGAGCGCTTCCTATCAGCCAAGTTGGGTGGGCAGCCACCTCCATGAACCCTGACGCCATAGAGTGCTTTAACTCCTCTGCGGCTTTGCGTAGGCCTAAGAGAGTCGCGTGTGAATTCCTTCTGAGGGAGAGCATGTGCGCTGGGAGTCCCCGTTTTGTTTTCCGAGCCACACAACACAGGACAGACTGCTGGGGTCAGCTCTTGCTACGCAGAGCGAAGGGCAGTGAACTGCTTCTCGCTTGCAGAGCTTGATGTCTACAGCTGTAAGGCAGCCCCGGGACAAAGTTTTGGCCAGTATTACATTCAGCGTGGCTCTCCCTCTGTGGAGGCCCTCCGAACGGCACTGAGAGAATCCCTGAGCCTAAAGTGCATCCTGGCAACCCTTAACCTGTCATCTCACTATTGTGACGCAAGGTACACTGCAGGTGCAGCCTGACAGAAAGTACAGAAAAGCCGGTACGACTCTGAGGCATTTGGACGAGGCAAGGTCCCCTCGGCCTGACTAAGTCATTAAGCGGGTGCTGCTCCTCGTGGCACGCAGAACACCCCCCGTCCAACGAAGTGGGATCCTAGAAAGGCCCAGTGTTGCTGAAAGTCTCCAGGTGTCAGTCAGCGAGTGCTGGCAAATGCGTCGTGGGCTCAAGTTGGCACTGGGAGGATGTGGGAGAAGCCCGACTTTCCCCCTTTGGAAAGCCACTTCGTTGCAGCTTCCAAGCCGCCTGCTACTATTCACTCCACAGATTCCTCTGAGGAGCGGTGAGTTTTTCCAAAAGAAACCAGGTGCTTGCGATTCCTTCCGGGGAGCTCACCCCCAGGAGCATACTGTAGCTAAGGTGCCCACTAAATGTGACCTCTAGTCTCGAGGTAAGGTGCACATTTTCCCATTCCCAGAGATAGGGGCGCCCCGGTTTCCAGGAGGTCTTAGTCAGTGGACGGCTTTAGCTTTAGTATGCCTCACAGCGCTCAAGACTCTCACGTGGGCACTTCTTTCCAAGGAAGTACACTGCGTACCCAAAGCCTTCTGAGCACAAGCAAGGGATACACAGCTCTGGGCACATCCCTCCCTATGCAGTTGGAAGGGCCGGGAACTAAGGTGTTCTCTGAGGCGAGCGTCCCACAGCTTTGAAACAGCCCCAGGAACGCGGTTCTTGGCAGGGTTTCGTTCCCTGCGGGTCTGCCACGTTGAGGAAAACTAAGCGGCCCTGAAAGAAACCACCGGGGCTCCAATTCGGTTTGGGGACTCCTGCTCGACGTCTCTCTAGGTGATGCGGAAACTGGACTTTAGGTCCAGCCCGAAGTAATGCAGAGAGTAGCCCCGAGCATTGCTAGGCATTGGGAACATCCGAAGTCACCCAGGTAGGCCTGCTGAGGGCAGTTCGGGGTTTGTGCCGTTCACCACATGCAGCACACACTGCATCCAAAAGTTTCATCGCAGAAGGCCGAACTGTGTTCCACGGGTCTCCCTTGGATTGTCAGAGAAGATAGGTGTATGTGCTGGGTGATCCAGTTGGTAATTGAGAAGCCTGGCAGAGGGCAGTCTTTTCCCCATTTGAAAGGTCGATAGTGGCGGCCTCAAGGCTGACTGAAAGACACTGCCCTTACCCGTCTTCTAGTCACCTCCAGGAGTGCCTCAGTGAAGACAGTGAGTTTTCTCCTACGAATCCAGGTGGTCTCCAGTGCCTTGCTGGGAGCTCATCCCACGCTTGCCCTAGCTAAAGTGTGAAGTCAAAGTGACCCCTAGCCTCAAGGGAAGCGCGAGCGCTTCCTATCAGCCAAGTTGGGTGGGCAGCCACCTCCATGAACCCTGACGCCATAGAGTGCTTTAACTCCTCTGCGGCTTTGCGTAGGCCTAAGAGAGTCGCGTGTGAATTCCTTCTGAGGGAGAGCATGTGCGCTGGGAGTCCCCGTTTTGTTTTCCGAGCCACACAACACAGGACAGACTGCTGGGGTCAGCTCTTGCTACGCAGAGCGAAGGGCAGTGAACTGCTTCTCGCTTGCAGAGCTTGATGTCTACAGCTGTAAGGCAGCCCCGGGACAAAGTTTTGGCCAGTATTACATTCAGCGTGGCTCTCCCTCTGTGGAGGCCCTCCGAACGGCACTGAGAGAATCCCTGAGCCTAAAGTGCATCCTGGCAACCCTTAACCTGTCATCTCACTATTGTGACGCAAGGTACACTGCAGGTGCAGCCTGACAGAAAGTACAGAAAAGCCGGTACGACTCTGAGGCATTTGGACGAGGCAAGGTCCCCTCGGCCTGACTAAGTCATTAAGCGGGTGCTGCTCCTCGTGGCACGCAGAACACCCCCCGTCCAACGAAGTGGGATCCTAGAAAGGCCCAGTGTTGCTGAAAGTCTCCAGGTGTCAGTCAGCGAGTGCTGGCAAATGCGTCGTGGGCTCAAGTTGGCACTGGGAGGATGTGGGAGAAGCCCGACTTTCCCCCTTTGGAAAGCCACTTCGTTGCAGCTTCCAAGCCGCCTGCTACTATTCACTCCACAGATTCCTCTGAGGAGCGGTGACTTTTTCCAAAAGAAACCAGGTGCTTGCGATTCCTTCCGGGGAGCTCACCCCCAGGAGCATACTGTAGCTAAGGTGCCCACTAAATGTGACCTCTAGTCTCGAGGTAAGGTGCACATTTTCCCATTCCCAGAGATAGGGGCGCCCCGGTTTCCAGGAGGTCTTAGTCAGTGGACGGCTTTAGCTTTAGTATGCCTCACAGCGCTCAAGACTCTCACGTGGGCACTTCTTTCCAAGGAAGTACACTGCGTACCCAAAGCCTTCTGAGCACAAGCAAGGGATACACAGCTCTGGGCACATCCCTCCCTATGCAGTTGGAAGGGCCGGGAACTAAGGTGTTCTCTGAGGCGAGCGTTCCACAGCTTTGAAACAGCCCCAGGAACGCGGTTCTTGGCAGGGTTTCGTTCCCTGCGGGTCTGCCACGTTGAGGAAAACTAAGCGGCCCTGAAAGAAACCACCGGGGCTCCAATTCGGTTTGGGGACTCCTGCTCGACGTCTCTCTAGGTGATGCGGAAACTGGACTTTAGGTCCAGCCCGAAGTAATGCAGAGAGTAGCCCCGAGCATTGCTAGGCATTGGGAACATCCGAAGTCACCCAGGTAGGCCTGCTGAGGGCAGTTCGGGGTTTGTGCCGTTCACCACATGCAGCACACACTGCATCCAAAAGTTTCATCGCAGAAGGCCGAACTGTGTTCCACGGGTCTCCCTTGGATTGTCAGAGAAGATAGGTGTATGTGCTGGGTGATCCAGTTGGTAATTGAGAAGCCTGGCAGAGGGCAGTCTTTTCCCCATTTGAAAGGTCGATAGTGGCGGCCTCAAGGCTGACTGAAAGACACTGCCCTTACCCGTCTTCTAGTCACCTCCAGGAGTGCCTCAGTGAAGACAGTGAGTTTTCTCCTACGAATCCAGGTGGTCTCCAGTGCCTTGCTGGGAGCTCATCCCACGCTTGCCCTAGCTAAAGTGTGAAGTCAAAGTGACCCCTAGCCTCAAGGGAAGCGCGAGCGCTTCCTATCAGCCAAGTTGGGTGGGCAGCCACCTCCATGAACCCTGACGCCATAGAGTGCTTTAACTCCTCTGCGGCTTTGCGTAGGCCTAAGAGAGTCGCGTGTGAATTCCTTCTGAGGGAGAGCATGTGCGCTGGGAGTCCCCGTTTTGTTTTCCGAGCCACACAACACAGGACAGACTGCTGGGGTCAGCTCTTGCTACGCAGAGCGAAGGGCAGTGAACTGCTTCTCGCTTGCAGAGCTTGATGTCTACAGCTGTAAGGCAGCCCCGGGACAAAGTTTTGGCCAGTATTACATTCAGCGTGGCTCTCCCTCTGTGGAGGCCCTCCGAACGGCACTGAGAGAATCCCTGAGCCTAAAGTGCATCCTGGCAACCCTTAACCTGTCATCTCACTATTGTGACGCAAGGTACACTGCAGGTGCAGCCTGACAGAAAGTACAGAAAAGCCGGTACGACTCTGAGGCATTTGGACGAGGCAAGGTCCCCTCGGCCTGACTAAGTCATTAAGCGGGTGCTGCTCCTCGTGGCACGCAGAACACCCCCCGTCCAACGAAGTGGGATCCTAGAAAGGCCCAGTGTTGCTGAAAGTCTCCAGGTGTCAGTCAGCGAGTGCTGGCAAATGCGTCGTGGGCTCAAGTTGGCACTGGGAGGATGTGGGAGAAGCCCGACTTTCCCCCTTTGGAAAGCCACTTCGTTGCAGCTTCCAAGCCGCCTGCTACTATTCACTCCACAGATTCCTCTGAGGAGCGGTGACTTTTTCCAAAAGAAACCAGGTGCTTGCGATTCCTTCCGGGGAGCTCACCCCCAGGAGCATACTGTAGCTAAGGTGCCCACTAAATGTGACCTCTAGTCTCGAGGTAAGGTGCACATTTTCCCATTCCCAGAGATAGGGGCGCCCCGGTTTCCAGGAGGTCTTAGTCAGTGGACGGCTTTAGCTTTAGTATGCCTCACAGCGCTCAAGACTCTCACGTGGGCACTTCTTTCCAAGGAAGTACACTGCGTACCCAAAGCCTTCTGAGCACAAGCAAGGGATACACAGCTCTGGGCACATCCCTCCCTATGCAGTTGGAAGGGCCGGGAACTAAGGTGTTCTCTGAGGCGAGCGTCCCACAGCTTTGAAACAGCCCCAGGAACGCGGTTCTTGGCAGGGTTTCGTTCCCTGCGGGTCTGCCACGTTGAGGAAAACTAAGCGGCCCTGAAAGAAACCACCGGGGCTCCAATTCGGTTTGGGGACTCCTGCTCGACGTCTCTCTAGGTGATGCGGAAACTGGACTTTAGGTCCAGCCCGAAGTAATGCAGAGAGTAACCCCGAGCATTGCTAGGCATTGGGAACATCCGAAGTCACCCAGGTAGGCCTGCTGAGGGCAGTTCGGGGTTTGTGCCGTTCACCACATGCAGCACACACTGCATCCAAAAGTTTCATCGCAGAAGGCCGAACTGTGTTCCACGGGTCTCCCTTGGATTGTCAGAGAAGATAGGTGTATGTGCTGGGTGATCCAGTTGGTAATTGAGAAGCCTGGCAGAGGGCAGTCTTTTCCCCATTTGAAAGGTCGATAGTGGCGGCCTCAAGGCTGACTGAAAGACACTGCCCTTACCCGTCTTCTAGTCACCTCCAGGAGTGCCTCAGTGAAGACAGTGAGTTTTCTCCTACGAATCCAGGTGGTCTCCAGTGCCTTGCTGGGAGCTCATCCCACGCTTGCCCTAGCTAAAGTGTGAAGTCAAAGTGACCCCTAGCCTCAAGGGAAGCGCGAGCGCTTCCTATCAGCCAAGTTGGGTGGGCAGCCACCTCCATGAACCCTGACGCCATAGAGTGCTTTAACTCCTCTGCGGCTTTGCGTAGGCCTAAGAGAGTCGCGTGTGAATTCCTTCTGAGGGAGAGCATGTGCGCTGGGAGTCCCCGTTTTGTTTTCCGAGCCACACAACACAGGACAGACTGCTGGGGTCAGCTCTTGCTACGCAGAGCGAAGGGCAGTGAACTGCTTCTCGCTTGCAGAGCTTGATGTCTACAGCTGTAAGGCAGCCCCGGGACAAAGTTTTGGCCAGTATTACATTCAGCGTGGCACTCCCTCTGTGGAGGCCCTCCGAACGGCACTGAGAGAATCCCTGAGCCTAAAGTGCATCCTGGCAACCCTTAACCTGTCATCTCACTATTGTGACGCAAGGTACACTGCAGGTGCAGCCTGACAGAAAGTACAGAAAAGCCGGTACGACTCTGAGGCATTTGGACGAGGCAAGGTCCCCTCGGCCTGACTAAGTCATTAAGCGGGTGCTGCTCCTCGTGGCACGCAGAACACCCCCCGTCCAACGAAGTGGGATCCTAGAAAGGCCCAGTGTTGCTGAAAGTCTCCAGGTGTCAGTCAGCGAGTGCTGGCAAATGCGTCGTGGGCTCAAGTTGGCACTGGGAGGATGTGGGAGAAGCCCGACTTTCCCCCTTTGGAAAGCCACTTCGTTGCAGCTTCCAAGCCGCCTGCTACTATTCACTCCACAGATTCCTCTGAGGAGCGGTGACTTTTTCCAAAAGAAACCAGGTGCTTGCGATTCCTTCCGGGGAGCTCACCCCCAGGAGCATACTGTAGCTAAGGTGCCCACTAAATGTGACCTCTAGTCTCGAGGTAAGGTGCACATTTTCCCATTCCCAGAGATAGGGGCGCCCCGGTTTCCAGGAGGTCTTAGTCAGTGGACGGCTTTAGCTTTAGTATGCCTCACAGCGCTCAAGACTCTCACGTGGGCACTTCTTTCCAAGGAAGTACACTGCGTACCCAAAGCCTTCTGAGCACAAGCAAGGGATACACAGCTCTGGGCACATCCCTCCCTATGCAGTTGGAAGGGCCGGGAACTAAGGTGTTCTCTGAGGCGAGCGTCCCACAGCTTTGAAACAGCCCCAGGAACGCGGTTCTTGGCAGGGTTTCGTTCCCTGCGGGTCTGCCACGTTGAGGAAAACTAAGCGGCCCTGAAAGAAACCACCGGGGCTCCAATTCGGTTTGGGGACTCCTGCTCGACGTCTCTCTAGGTGATGCGGAAACTGGACTTTAGGTCCAGCCCGAAGTAATGCAGAGAGTAGCCCCGAGCATTGCTAGGCATTGGGAACATCCGAAGTCACCCAGGTAGGCCTGCTGAGGGCAGTTCGGGGTTTGTGCCGTTCACCACATGCAGCACACACTGCATCCAAAAGTTTCATCGCAGAAGGCCGAACTGTGTTCCACGGGTCTCCCTTGGATTGTCAGAGAAGATAGGTGTATGTGCTGGGTGATCCAGTTGGTAATTGAGAAGCCTGGCAGAGGGCAGTCTTTTCCCCATTTGAAAGGTCGATAGTGGCGGCCTCAAGGCTGACTGAAAGACACTGCCCTTACCCGTCTTCTAGTCACCTCCAGGAGTGCCTCAGTGAAGACAGTGAGTTTTCTCCTACGAATCCAGGTGGTCTCCAGTGCCTTGCTGGGAGCTCATCCCACGCTTGCCCTAGCTAAAGTGTGAAGTCAAAGTGACCCCTAGCCTCAAGGGAAGCGCGAGCGCTTCCTATCAGCCAAGTTGGGTGGGCAGCCACCTCCATGAACCCTGACGCCATAGAGTGCTTTAACTCCTCTGCGGCTTTGCGTAGGCCTAAGAGAGTCGCGTGTGAATTCCTTCTGAGGGAGAGCATGTGCGCTGGGAGTCCCCGTTTTGTTTTCCGAGCCACACAACACAGGACAGACTGCTGGGGTCAGCTCTTGCTACGCAGAGCGAAGGGCAGTGAACTGCTTCTCGCTTGCAGAGCTTGATGTCTACAGCTGTAAGGCAGCCCCGGGACAAAGTTTTGGCCAGTATTACATTCAGCGTGGCTCTCCCTCTGTGGAGGCCCTCCGAACGGCACTGAGAGAATCCCTGAGCCTAAAGTGCATCCTGGCAACCCTTAACCTGTCATCTCACTATTGTGACGCAAGGTACACTGCAGGTGCAGCCTGACAGAAAGTACAGAAAAGCCGGTACGACTCTGAGGCATTTGGACGAGGCAAGGTCCCCTCGGCCTGACTAAGTCATTAAGCGGGTGCTGCTCCTCGTGGCACGCAGAACACCCCCCGTCCAACGAAGTGGGATCCTAGAAAGGCCCAGTGTTGCTGAAAGTCTCCAGGTGTCAGTCAGCGAGTGCTGGCAAATGCGTCGTGGGCTCAAGTTGGCACTGGGAGGATGTGGGAGAAGCCCGACTTTCCCCCTTTGGAAAGCCACTTCGTTGCAGCTTCCAAGCCGCCTGCTACTATTCACTCCACAGATTCCTCTGAGGAGCGGTGAGTTTTTCCAAAAGAAACCAGGTGCTTGCGATTCCTTCCGGGGAGCTCACCCCCAGGAGCATACTGTAGCTAAGGTGCCCACTAAATGTGACCTCTAGTCTCGAGGTAAGGTGCACATTTTCCCATTCCCAGAGATAGGGGCGCCCCGGTTTCCAGGAGGTCTTAGTCAGTGGACGGCTTTAGCTTTAGTATGCCTCACAGCGCTCAAGACTCTCACGTGGGCACTTCTTTCCAAGGAAGTACACTGCGTACCCAAAGCCTTCTGAGCACAAGCAAGGGATACACAGCTCTGGGCACATCCCTCCCTATGCAGTTGGAAGGGCCGGGAACTAAGGTGTTCTCTGAGGCGAGCGTCCCACAGCTTTGAAACAGCCCCAGGAACGCGGTTCTTGGCAGGGTTTCGTTCCCTGCGGGTCTGCCACGTTGAGGAAAACTAAGCGGCCCTGAAAGAAACCACCGGGGCTCCAATTCGGTTTGGGGACTCCTGCTCGACGTCTCTCTAGGTGATGCGGAAACTGGACTTTAGGTCCAGCCCGAAGTAATGCAGAGAGTAGCCCCGAGCATTGCTAGGCATTGGGAACATCCGAAGTCACCCAGGTAGGCCTGCTGAGGGCAGTTCGGGGTTTGTGCCGTTCACCACATGCAGCACACACTGCATCCAAAAGTTTCATCGCAGAAGGCCGAACTGTGTTCCACGGGTCTCCCTTGGATGGTCAGAGAAGATAGGTGTATGTGCTGGGTGATCCAGTTGGTAATTGAGAAGCCTGGCAGAGGGCAGTCTTTTCCCCATTTGAAAGGTCGATAGTGGCGGCCTCAAGGCTGACTGAAAGACACTGCCCTTACCCGTCTTCTAGTCACCTCCAGGAGTGCCTCAGTGAAGACAGTGAGTTTTCTCCTACGAATCCAGGTGGTCTCCAGTGCCTTGCTGGGAGCTCATCCCACGCTTGCCCTAGCTAAAGTGTGAAGTCAAAGTGACCCCTAGCCTCAAGGGAAGCGCGAGCGCTTCCTATCAGCCAAGTTGGGTGGGCAGCCACCTCCATGAACCCTGACGCCATAGAGTGCTTTAACTCCTCTGCGGCTTTGCGTAGGCCTAAGAGAGTCGCGTGTGAATTCCTTCTGAGGGAGAGCATGTGCGCTGGGAGTCCCCGTTTTGTTTTCCGAGCCACACAACACAGGACAGACTGCTGGGGTCAGCTCTTGCTACGCAGAGCGAAGGGCAGTGAACTGCTTCTCGCTTGCAGAGCTTGATGTCTACGGCTCTAAGGCAGCCCCGGGACCAAGTTTTGGCCAGTATTACATTCAGCGTGGCTCTCCCTCTGTGGAGGCCCTCCGAACGGCACTGAGAGAATCCCTGAGCCTAAAGTGCATCCTGGCAACCCTTAACCTGTCATCTCACTATTGTGACGCAAGGTACACTGCAGGTGCAGCCTGACAGAAAGTACAGAAAAGCCGGTACGACTCTGAGGCATTTGGACGAGGCAAGGTCCCCTCGGCCTGACTAAGTCATTAAGCGGGTGCTGCTCCTCGTGGCACGCAGAACACCCCCCGTCCAACGAAGTGGGATCCTAGAAAGGCCCAGTGTTGCTGAAAGTCTCCAGGTGTCAGTCAGCGAGTGCTGGCAAATGCGTCGTGGGCTCAAGTTGGCACTGGGAGGATGTGGGAGAAGCCCGACTTTCCCCCTTTGGAAAGCCACTTCGTTGCAGCTTCCAAGCCGCCTGCTACTATTCACTCCACAGATTCCTCTGAGGAGCGGTGACTTTTTCCAAAAGAAACCAGGTGCTTGCGATTCCTTCCGGGGAGCTCACCCCCAGGAGCATACTGTAGCTAAGGTGCCCACTAAATGTGACCTCTAGTCTCGAGGTAAGGTGCACATTTTCCCATTCCCAGAGATAGGGGCGCCCCGGTTTCCAGGAGGTCTTAGTCAGTGGACGGCTTTAGCTTTAGTATGCCTCACAGCGCTCAAGACTCTCACGTGGGCACTTCTTTCCAAGGAAGTACACTGCGTACCCAAAGCCTTCTGAGCACAAGCAAGGGATACACAGCTCTGGGCACATCCCTCCCTATGCAGTTGGAAGGGCCGGGAACTAAGGTGTTCTCTGAGGCGAGCGTCCCACAGCTTTGAAACAGCCCCAGGAACGCGGTTCTTGGCAGGGTTTCGTTCCCTGCGGGTCTGCCACGTTGAGGAAAACTAAGCGGCCCTGAAAGAAACCACCGGGGCTCCAATTCGGTTTGGGGACTCCTGCTCGACGTCTCTCTAGGTGATGCGGAAACTGGACTTTAGGTCCAGCCCGAAGTAATGCAGAGAGTAGCCCCGAGCATTGCTAGGCATTGGGAACATCCGAAGTCACCCAGGTAGGCCTGCTGAGGGCAGTTCGGGGTTTGTGCCGTTCACCACATGCAGCACACACTGCATCCAAAAGTTTCATCGCAGAAGGCCGAACTGTGTTCCACGGGTCTCCCTTGGATTGTCAGAGAAGATAGGTGTATGTGCTGGGTGATCCAGTTGGTAATTGAGAAGCCTGGCAGAGGGCAGTCTTTTCCCCATTTGAAAGGTCGATAGTGGCGGCCTCAAGGCTGACTGAAAGACACTGCCCTTACCCGTCTTCTAGTCACCTCCAGGAGTGCCTCAGTGAAGACAGTGAGTTTTCTCCTACGAATCCAGGTGGTCTCCAGTGCCTTGCTGGGAGCTCATCCCACGCTTGCCCTAGCTAAAGTGTGAAGTCAAAGTGACCCCTAGCCTCAAGGGAAGCGCGAGCGCTTCCTATCAGCCAAGTTGGGTGGGCAGCCACCTCCATGAACCCTGACGCCATAGAGTGCTTTAACTCCTCTGCGGCTTTGCGTAGGCCTAAGAGAGTCGCGTGTGAATTCCTTCTGAGGGAGAGCATGTGCGCTGGGAGTCCCCGTTTTGTTTTCCGAGCCACACAACACAGGACAGACTGCTGGGGTCAGCTCTTGCTACGCAGAGCGAAGGGCAGTGAACTGCTTCTCGCTTGCAGAGCTTGATGTCTACAGCTGTAAGGCAGCCCCGGGACAAAGTTTTGGCCAGTATTACATTCAGCGTGGCTCTCCCTCTGTGGAGGCCCTCCGAACGGCACTGAGAGAATCCCTGAGCCTAAAGTGCATCCTGGCAACCCTTAACCTGTCATCTCACTATTGTGACGCAAGGTACACTGCAGGTGCAGCCTGACAGAAAGTACAGAAAAGCCGGTACGACTCTGAGGCATTTGGACGAGGCAAGGTCCCCTCGGCCTGACTAAGTCATTAAGCGGGTGCTGCTCCTCGTGGCACGCAGAACACCCCCCGTCCAACGAAGTGGGATCCTAGAAAGGCCCAGTGTTGCTGAAAGTCTCCAGGTGTCAGTCAGCGAGTGCTGGCAAATGCGTCGTGGGCTCAAGTTGGCACTGGGAGGATGTGGGAGAAGCCCGACTTTCCCCCTTTGGAAAGCCACTTCGTTGCAGCTTCCAAGCCGCCTGCTACTATTCACTCCACAGATTCCTCTGAGGAGCGGTGAGTTTTTCCAAAAGAAACCAGGTGCTTGCGATTCCTTCCGGGGAGCTCACCCCCAGGAGCATACTGTAGCTAAGGTGCCCACTAAATGTGACCTCTAGTCTCGAGGTAAGGTGCACATTTTCCCATTCCCAGAGATAGGGGCGCCCCGGTTTCCAGGAGGTCTTAGTCAGTGGACGGCTTTAGCTTTAGTATGCCTCACAGCGCTCAAGACTCTCACGTGGGCACTTCTTTCCAAGGAAGTACACTGCGTACCCAAAGCCTTCTGAGCACAAGCAAGGGATACACAGCTCTGGGCACATCCCTCCCTATGCAGTTGGAAGGGCCGGGAACTAAGGTGTTCTCTGAGGCGAGCGTCCCACAGCTTTGAAACAGCCCCAGGAACGCGGTTCTTGGCAGGGTTTCGTTCCCTGCGGGTCTGCCACGTTGAGGAAAACTAAGCGGCCCTGAAAGAAACCACCGGGGCTCCAATTCGGTTTGGGGACTCCTGCTCGACGTCTCTCTAGGTGATGCGGAAACTGGACTTTAGGTCCAGCCCGAAGTAATGCAGAGAGTAGCCCCGAGCATTGCTAGGCATTGGGAACATCCGAAGTCACCCAGGTAGGCCTGCTGAGGGCAGTTCGGGGTTTGTGCCGTTCACCACATGCAGCACACACTGCATCCAAAAGTTTCATCGCAGAAGGCCGAACTGTGTTCCACGGGTCTCCCTTGGATTGTCAGAGAAGATAGGTGTATGTGCTGGGTGATCCAGTTGGTAATTGAGAAGCCTGGCAGAGGGCAGTCTTTTCCCCATTTGAAAGGTCGATAGTGGCGGCCTCAAGGCTGACTGAAAGACACTGCCCTTACCCGTCTTCTAGTCACCTCCAGGAGTGCCTCAGTGAAGACAGTGAGTTTTCTCCTACGAATCCAGGTGGTCTCCAGTGCCTTGCTGGGAGCTCATCCCACGCTTGCCCTAGCTAAAGTGTGAAGTCAAAGTGACCCCTAGCCTCAAGGGAAGCGCGAGCGCTTCCTATCAGCCAAGTTGGGTGGGCAGCCACCTCCATGAACCCTGACGCCATAGAGTGCTTTAACTCCTCTGCGGCTTTGCGTAGGCCTAAGAGAGTCGCGTGTGAATTCCTTCTGAGGGAGAGCATGTGCGCTGGGAGTCCCCGTTTTGTTTTCCGAGCCACACAACACAGGACAGACTGCTGGGGTCAGCTCTTGCTACGCAGAGCGAAGGGCAGTGAACTGCTTCTCGCTTGCAGAGCTTGATGTCTACAGCTGTAAGGCAGCCCCGGGACCAAGTTTTGGCCAGTATTACATTCAGCGTGGCTCTCCCTCTGTGGAGGCCCTCCGAACGGCACTGAGAGAATCCCTGAGCCTAAAGTGCATCCTGGCAACCCTTAACCTGTCATCTCACTATTGTGACGCAAGGTACACTGCAGGTGCAGCCTGACAGAAAGTACAGAAAAGCCGGTACGACTCTGAGGCATTTGGACGAGGCAAGGTCCCCTCGGCCTGACTAAGTCATTAAGCGGGTGCTGCTCCTCGTGGCACGCAGAACACCCCCCGTCCAACGAAGTGGGATCCTAGAAAGGCCCAGTGTTGCTGAAAGTCTCCAGGTGTCCGTCAGCGAGTGCTGGCAAATGCGTCGTGGGCTCAAGTTGGCACTGGGAGGATGTGGGAGAAGCCCGACTTTCCCCCTTTGGAAAGCCACTTCGTTGCAGCTTCCAAGCCGCCTGCTACTATTCACTCCACAGATTCCTCTGAGGAGCGGTGACTTTTTCCAAAAGAAACCAGGTGCTTGCGATTCCTTCCGGGGAGCTCACCCCCAGGAGCATACTGTAGCTAAGGTGCCCACTAAATGTGACCTCTAGTCTCGAGGTAAGGTGCACATTTTCCCATTCCCAGAGATAGGGGCGCCCCGGTTTCCAGGAGGTCTTAGTCAGTGGACGGCTTTAGCTTTAGTATGCCTCACAGCGCTCAAGACTCTCACGTGGGCACTTCTTTCCAAGGAAGTACACTGCGTACCCAAAGCCTTCTGAGCACAAGCAAGGGATACACAGCTCTGGGCACATCCCTCCCTATGCAGTTGGAAGGGCCGGGAACTAAGGTGTTCTCTGAGGCGAGCGTCCCACAGCTTTGAAACAGCCCCAGGAACGCGGTTCTTGGCAGGGTTTCGTTCCCTGCGGGTCTGCCACGTTGAGGAAAACTAAGCGGCCCTGAAAGAAACCACCGGGGCTCCAATTCGGTTTGGGGACTCCTGCTCGACGTCTCTCTAGGTGATGCGGAAACTGGACTTTAGGTCCAGCCCGAAGTAATGCAGAGAGTAGCCCCGAGCATTGCTAGGCATTGGGAACATCCGAAGTCACCCAGGTAGGCCTGCTGAGGGCAGTTCGGGGTTTGTGCCGTTCACCACATGCAGCACACACTGCATCCAAAAGTTTCATCGCAGAAGGCCGAACTGTGTTCCACGGGTCTCCCTTGGATTGTCAGAGAAGATAGGTGTATGTGCTGGGTGATCCAGTTGGTAATTGAGAAGCCTGGCAGAGGGCAGTCTTTTCCCCATTTGAAAGGTCGATAGTGGCGGCCTCAAGGCTGACTGAAAGACACTGCCCTTACCCGTCTTCTAGTCACCTCCAGGAGTGCCTCAGTGAAGACAGTGAGTTTTCTCCTACGAATCCAGGTGGTCTCCAGTGCCTTGCTGGGAGCTCATCCCACGCTTGCCCTAGCTAAAGTGTGAAGTCAAAGTGACCCCTAGCCTCAAGGGAAGCGCGAGCGCTTCCTATCAGCCAAGTTGGGTGGGCAGCCACCTCCATGAACCCTGACGCCATAGAGTGCTTTAACTCCTCTGCGGCTTTGCGTAGGCCTAAGAGAGTCGCGTGTGAATTCCTTCTGAGGGAGAGCATGTGCGCTGGGAGTCCCCGTTTTGTTTTCCGAGCCACACAACACAGGACAGACTGCTGGGGTCAGCTCTTGCTACGCAGAGCGAAGGGCAGTGAACTGCTTCTCGCTTGCAGAGCTTGATGTCTACAGCTGTAAGGCAGCCCCGGGACAAAGTTTTGGCCAGTATTACATTCAGCGTGGCTCTCCCTCTGTGGAGGCCCTCCGAACGGCACTGAGAGAATCCCTGAGCCTAAAGTGCATCCTGGCAACCCTTAACCTGTCATCTCACTATTGTGACGCAAGGTACACTGCAGGTGCAGCCTGACAGAAAGTACAGAAAAGCCGGTACGACTCTGAGGCATTTGGACGAGGCAAGGTCCCCTCGGCCTGACTAAGTCATTAAGCGGGTGCTGCTCCTCGTGGCACGCAGAACACCCCCCGTCCAACGAAGTGGGATCCTAGAAAGGCCCAGTGTTGCTGAAAGTCTCCAGGTGTCAGTCAGCGAGTGCTGGCAAATGCGTCGTGGGCTCAAGTTGGCACTGGGAGGATGTGGGAGAAGCCCGACTTTCCCCCTTTGGAAAGCCACTTCGTTGCAGCTTCCAAGCCGCCTGCTACTATTCACTCCACAGATTCCTCTGAGGAGCGGTGACTTTTTCCAAAAGAAACCAGGTGCTTGCGATTCCTTCCGGGGAGCTCACCCCCAGGAGCATACTGTAGCTAAGGTGCCCACTAAATGTGACCTCTAGTCTCGAGGTAAGGTGCACATTTTCCCATTCCCAGAGATAGGGGCGCCCCGGTTTCCAGGAGGTCTTAGTCAGTGGACGGCTTTAGCTTTAGTATGCCTCACAGCGCTCAAGACTCTCACGTGGGCACTTCTTTCCAAGGAAGTACACTGCGTACCCAAAGCCTTCTGAGCACAAGCAAGGGATACACAGCTCTGGGCACATCCCTCCCTATGCAGTTGGAAGGGCCGGGAACTAAGGTGTTCTCTGAGGCGAGCGTCCCACAGCTTTGAAACAGCCCCAGGAACGCGGTTCTTGGCAGGGTTTCGTTCCCTGCGGGTCTGCCACGTTGAGGAAAACTAAGCGGCCCTGAAAGAAACCACCGGGGCTCCAATTCGGTTTGGGGACTCCTGCTCGACGTCTCTCTAGGTGATGCGGAAACTGGACTTTAGGTCCAGCCCGAAGTAATGCAGAGAGTAGCCCCGAGCATTGCTAGGCATTGGGAACATCCGAAGTCACCCAGGTAGGCCTGCTGAGGGCAGTTCGGGGTTTGTGCCGTTCACCACATGCAGCACACACTGCATCCAAAAGTTTCATCGCAGAAGGCCGAACTGTGTTCCACGGGTCTCCCTTGGATTGTCAGAGAAGATAGGTGTATGTGCTGGGTGATCCAGTTGGTAATTGAGAAGCCTGGCAGAGGGCAGTCTTTTCCCCATTTGAAAGGTCGATAGTGGCGGCCTCAAGGCTGACTGAAAGACACTGCCCTTACCCGTCTTCTAGTCACCTCCAGGAGTGCCTCAGTGAAGACAGTGAGTTTTCTCCTACGAATCCAGGTGGTCTCCAGTGCCTTGCTGGGAGCTCATCCCACGCTTGCCCTAGCTAAAGTGTGAAGTCAAAGTGACCCCTAGCCTCAAGGGAAGCGCGAGCGCTTCCTATCAGCCAAGTTGGGTGGGCAGCCACCTCCATGAACCCTGACGCCATAGAGTGCTTTAACTCCTCTGCGGCTTTGCGTAGGCCTAAGAGAGTCGCGCGTGAATTCCTTCTGAGGGAGAGCATGTGCGCTGGGAGTCCCCGTTTTGTTTTCCGAGCCACACAACACAGGACAGACTGCTGGGGTCAGCTCTTGCTACGCAGAGCGAAGGGCAGTGAACTGCTTCTCGCTTGCAGAGCTTGATGTCTACAGCTGTAAGGCAGCCCCGGGACAAAGTTTTGGCCAGTATTACATTCAGCGTGGCTCTCCCTCTGTGGAGGCCCTCCGAACGGCACTGAGAGAATCCCTGAGCCTAAAGTGCATCCTGGCAACCCTTAACCTGTCATCTCACTCTTGTGACGCAAGGTACACTGCAGGTGCAGCCTGACAGAAAGTACAGAAAAGCCGGTACGACTCTGAGGCATTTGGACGAGGCAAGGTCCCCTCGGCCTGACTAAGTCATTAAGCGGGTGCTGCTCCTCGTGGCACGCAGAACACCCCCCGTCCAACGAAGTGGGATCCTAGAAAGGCCCAGTGTTGCTGAAAGTCTCCAGGTGTCAGTCAGCGAGTGCTGGCAAATGCGTCGTGGGCTCAAGTTGGCACTGGGAGGATGTGGGAGAAGCCCGACTTTCCCCCTTTGGAAAGCCACTGCGTTGCAGCTTCCAAGCCGCCTGCTACTATTCACTCCACAGATTCCTCTGAGGAGCGGTGACTTTTTCCAAAAGAAACCAGGTGCTTGCGATTCCTTCCGGGGAGCTCACCCCCAGGAGCATACTGTAGCTAAGGTGCCCACTAAATGTGACCTCTAGTCTCGAGGTAAGGTGCACATTTTCCCATTCCCAGAGATAGGGGCGCCCCGGTTTCCAGGAGGTCTTAGTCAGTGGACGGCTTTAGCTTTAGTATGCCTCACAGCGCTCAAGACTCTCACGTGGGCACTTCTTTCCAAGGAAGTACACTGCGTACCCAAAGCCTTCTGAGCACAAGCAAGGGATACACAGCTCTGGGCACATCCCTCCCTATGCAGTTGGAAGGGCCGGGAACTAAGGTGTTCTCTGAGGCGAGCGTCCCACAGCTTTGAAACAGCCCCAGGAACGCGGTTCTTGGCAGGGTTTCGTTCCCTGCGGGTCTGCCACGTTGAGGAAAACTAAGCGGCCCTGAAAGAAACCACCGGGGCTCCAATTCGGTTTGGGGACTCCTGCTCGACGTCTCTCTAGGTGATGCGGAAACTGGACTTTAGGTCCAGCCCGAAGTAATGCAGAGAGTAGCCCCGAGCATTGCTAGGCATTGGGAACATCCGAAGTCACCCAGGTAGGCCTGCTGAGGGCAGTTCGGGGTTTGTGCCGTTCACCACATGCAGCACACACTGCATCCAAAAGTTTCATCGCAGAAGGCCGAACTGTGTTCCACGGGTCTCCCTTGGATTGTCAGAGAAGATAGGTGTATGTGCTGGGTGATCCAGTTGGTAATTGAGAAGCCTGGCAGAGGGCAGTCTTTTCCCCATTTGAAAGGTCGATAGTGGCGGCCTCAAGGCTGACTGAAAGACACTGCCCTTACCCGTCTTCTAGTCACCTCCAGGAGTGCCTCAGTGAAGACAGTGAGTTTTCTCCTACGAATCCAGGTGGTCTCCAGTGCCTTGCTGGGAGCTCATCCCACGCTTGCCCTAGCTAAAGTGTGAAGTCAAAGTGACCCCTAGCCTCAAGGGAAGCGCGAGCGCTTCCTATCAGCCAAGTTGGGTGGGCAGCCACCTCCATGAACCCTGACGCCATAGAGTGCTTTAACTCCTCTGCGGCTTTGCGTAGGCCTAAGAGAGTCGCGCGTGAATTCCTTCTGAGGGAGAGCATGTGCGCTGGGAGTCCCCGTTTTGTTTTCCGAGCCACACAACACAGGACAGACTGCTGGGGTCAGCTCTTGCTACGCAGAGCGAAGGGCAGTGAACTGCTTCTCGCTTGCAGAGCTTGATGTCTACAGCTGTAAGGCAGCCCCGGGACAAAGTTTTGGCCAGTATTACATTCAGCGTGGCTCTCCCTCTGTGGAGGCCCTCCGAACGGCACTGAGAGAATCCCTGAGCCTAAAGTGCATCCTGGCAACCCTTAACCTGTCATCTCACTCTTGTGACGCAAGGTACACTGCAGGTGCAGCCTGACAGAAAGTACAGAAAAGCCGGTACGACTCTGAGGCATTTGGACGAGGCAAGGTCCCCTCGGCCTGACTAAGTCATTAAGCGGGTGCTGCTCCTCGTGGCACGCAGAACACCCCCCGTCCAACGAAGTGGGATCCTAGAAAGGCCCAGTGTTGCTGAAAGTCTCCAGGTGTCAGTCAGCGAGTGCTGGCAAATGCGTCGTGGGCTCAAGTTGGCACTGGGAGGATGTGGGAGAAGCCCGACTTTCCCCCTTTGGAAAGCCACTGCGTTGCAGCTTCCAAGCCGCCTGCTACTATTCACTCCACAGATTCCTCTGAGGAGCGGTGAGTTTTTCCAAAAGAAACCAGGTGCTTGCGATTCCTTCCGGGGAGCTCACCCCCAGGAGCATACTGTAGCTAAGGTGCCCACTAAATGTGACCTCTAGTCTCGAGGTAAGGTGCACATTTTCCCATTCCCAGAGATAGGGGCGCCCCGGTTTCCAGGAGGTCTTAGTCAGTGGACGGCTTTAGCTTTAGTATGCCTCACAGCGCTCAAGACTCTCATGTGGGCACTTCTTTCCAAGGAAGTACACTGCGTACCCAAAGCCTTCTGAGCACAAGCAAGGGATACACAGCTCTGGGCACATCCCTCCCTATGCAGTTGGAAGGGCCGGGAACTAAGGTGTTCTCTGAGGCGAGCGTCCCACAGCTTTGAAACAGCCCCAGGAACGCGGTTCTTGGCAGGGTTTCGTTCCCTGCGGGTCTGCCACGTTGAGGAAATCTAAGCGGCCCTGAAAGAAACCACCGGGGCTCCAATTCGGTTTGGGGACTCCTGCTCGACGTCTCTCTAGGTGATGCGGAAACTGGACTTTAGGTCCAGCCCGAAGTAATGCAGAGAGTAGCCCCGAGCATTGCTAGGCATTGGGAACATCCGAAGTCACCCAGGTAGGCCTGCTGAGGGCAGTTCGGGGTTTGTGCCGTTCACCACATGCAGCACACACTGCATCCAAAAGTTTCATCGCAGAAGGCCGAACTGTGTTCCACGGGTCTCCCTTGGATTGTCAGAGAAGATAGGTGTATGTGCTGGGTGATCCAGTTGGTAATTGAGAAGCCTGGCAGAGGGCAGTCTTTTCCCCATTTGAAAGGTCGATAGTGGCGGCCTCAAGGCTGACTGAAAGACACTGCCCTTACCCGTCTTCTAGTCACCTCCAGGAGTGCCTCAGTGAAGACAGTGAGTTTTCTCCTACGAATCCAGGTGGTCTCCAGTGCCTTGCTGGGAGCTCATCCCACGCTTGCCCTAGCTAAAGTGTGAAGTCAAAGTGACCCCTAGCCTCAAGGGAAGCGCGAGCGCTTCCTATCAGCCAAGTTGGGTGGGCAGCCACCTCCATGAACCCTGACGCCATAGAGTGCTTTAACTCCTCTGCGGCTTTGCGTAGGCCTAAGAGAGTCGCGTGTGAATTCCTTCTGAGGGAGAGCATGTGCGCTGGGAGTCCCCGTTTTGTTTTCCGAGCCACACAACACAGGACAGACTGCTGGGGTCAGCTCTTGCTACGCAGAGCGAAGGGCAGTGAACTGCTTCTCGCTTGCAGAGCTTGATGTCTACAGCTGTAAGGCAGCCCCGGGACAAAGTTTTGGCCAGTATTACATTCAGCGTGGCTCTCCCTCTGTGGAGGCCCTCCGAACGGCACTGAGAGAATCCCTGAGCCTAAAGTGCATCCTGGCAACCCTTAACCTGTCATCTCACTCTTGTGACGCAAGGTACACTGCAGGTGCAGCCTGACAGAAAGTACAGAAAAGCCGGTACGACTCTGAGGCATTTGGACGAGGCAAGGTCCCCTCGGCCTGACTAAGTCATTAAGCGGGTGCTGCTCCTCGTGGCACGCAGAACACCCCCCGTCCAACGAAGTGGGATCCTAGAAAGGCCCAGTGTTGCTGAAAGTCTCCAGGTGTCAGTCAGCGAGTGCTGGCAAATGCGTCGTGGGCTCAAGTTGGCACTGGGAGGATGTGGGAGAAGCCCGACTTTCCCCCTTTGGAAAGCCACTGCGTTGCAGCTTCCAAGCCGCCTGCTACTATTCACTCCACAGATTCCTCTGAGGAGCGGTGACTTTTTCCAAAAGAAACCAGGTGCTTGCGATTCCTTCCGGGGAGCTCACCCCCAGGAGCATACTGTAGCTAAGGTGCCCACTAAATGTGACCTCTAGTCTCGAGGTAAGGTGCACATTTTCCCATTCCCAGAGATAGGGGCGCCCCGGTTTCCAGGAGGTCTTAGTCAGTGGACGGCTTTAGCTTTAGTATGCCTCACAGCGCTCAAGACTCTCACGTGGGCACTTCTTTCCAAGGAAGTACACTGCGTACCCAAAGCCTTCTGAGCACAAGCAAGGGATACACAGCTCTGGGCACATCCCTCCCTATGCAGTTGGAAGGGCCGGGAACTAAGGTGTTCTCTGAGGCGAGCGTCCCACAGCTTTGAAACAGCCCCAGGAACGCGGTTCTTGGCAGGGTTTCGTTCCCTGCGGGTCTGCCACGTTGAGGAAATCTAAGCGGCCCTGAAAGAAACCACCGGGGCTCCAATTCGGTTTGGGGACTCCTGCTCGACGTCTCTCTAGGTGATGCGGAAACTGGACTTTAGGTCCAGCCCGAAGTAATGCAGAGAGTAGCCCCGAGCATTGCTAGGCATTGGGAACATCCGAAGTCACCCAGGTAGGCCTGCTGAGGGCAGTTCGGGGTTTGTGCCGTTCACCACATGCAGCACACACTGCATCCAAAAGTTTCATCGCAGAAGGCCGAACTGTGTTCCACGGGTCTCCCTTGGATTGTCAGAGAAGATGGGTGTATGTGCTGGGTGATCCAGTTGGTAATTGAGAAGCCTGGCAGAGGGCAGTCTTTTCCCCATTTGAAAGGTCGATAGTGGCGGCCTCAAGGCTGACTGAAAGACACTGCCCTTACCCGTCTTCTAGTCACCTCCAGGAGTGCCTCAGTGAAGACAGTGAGTTTTCTCCTACGAATCCAGGTGGTCTCCAGTGCCTTGCTGGGAGCTCATCCCACGCTTGCCCTAGCTAAAGTGTGAAGTCAAAGTGACCCCTAGCCTCAAGGGAAGCGCGAGCGCTTCCTATCAGCCAAGTTGGGTGGGCAGCCACCTCCATGAACCCTGACGCCATAGAGTGCTTTAACTCCTCTGCGGCTTTGCGTAGGCCTAAGAGAGTCGCGTGTGAATTCCTTCTGAGGGAGAGCATGTGCGCTGGGAGTCCCCGTTTTGTTTTCCGAGCCACACAACACAGGACAGACTGCTGGGGTCAGCTCTTGCTACGCAGAGCGAAGGGCAGTGAACTGCTTCTCGCTTGCAGAGCTTGATGTCTACAGCTGTAAGGCAGCCCCGGGACAAAGTTTTGGCCAGTATTACATTCAGCGTGGCTCTCCCTCTGTGGAGGCCCTCCGAACGGCACTGAGAGAATCCCTGAGCCTAAAGTGCATCCTGGCAACCCTTAACCTGTCATCTCACTATTGTGACGCAAGGTACACTGCAGGTGCAGCCTGACAGAAAGTACAGAAAAGCCGGTACGACTCTGAGGCATTTGGACGAGGCAAGGTCCCCTCGGCCTGACTAAGTCATTAAGCGGGTGCTGCTCCTCGTGGCACGCAGAACACCCCCCGTCCAACGAAGTGGGATCCTAGAAAGGCCCAGTGTTGCTGAAAGTCTCCAGGTGTCAGTCAGCGAGTGCTGGCAAATGCGTCGTGGGCTCAAGTTGGCACTGGGAGGATGTGGGAGAAGCCCGACTTTCCCCCTTTGGAAAGCCACTGCGTTGCAGCTTCCAAGCCGCCTGCTACTATTCACTCCACAGATTCCTCTGAGGAGCGGTGACTTTTTCCAAAAGAAACCAGGTGCTTGCGATTCCTTCCGGGGAGCTCACCCCCAGGAGCATACTGTAGCTAAGGTGCCCACTAAATGTGACCTCTAGTCTCGAGGTAAGGTGCACATTTTCCCATTCCCAGAGATAGGGGCGCCCCGGTTTCCAGGAGGTCTTAGTCAGTGGACGGCTTTAGCTTTAGTATGCCTCACAGCGCTCAAGACTCTCACGTGGGCACTTCTTTCCAAGGAAGTACACTGCGTACCCAAAGCCTTCTGAGCACAAGCAAGGGATACACAGCTCTGGGCACATCCCTCCCTATGCAGTTGGAAGGGCCGGGAACTAAGGTGTTCTCTGAGGCGAGCGTCCCACAGCTTTGAAACAGCCCCAGGAACGCGGTTCTTGGCAGGGTTTCGTTCCCTGCGGGTCTGCCACGTTGAGGAAATCTAAGCGGCCCTGAAAGAAACCACCGGGGCTCCAATTCGGTTTGGGGACTCCTGCTCGACGTCTCTCTAGGTGATGCGGAAACTGGACTTTAGGTCCAGCCCGAAGTAATGCAGAGAGTAGCCCCGAGCATTGCTAGGCATTGGGAACATCCGAAGTCACCCAGGTAGGCCTGCTGAGGGCAGTTCGGGGTTTGTGCCGTTCACCACATGCAGCACACACTGCATCCAAAAGTTTCATCGCAGAAGGCCGAACTGTGTTCCACGGGTCTCCCTTGGATTGTCAGAGAAGATGGGTGTATGTGCTGGGTGATCCAGTTGGTAATTGAGAAGCCTGGCAGAGGGCAGTCTTTTCCCCATTTGAAAGGTCGATAGTGGCGGCCTCAAGGCTGACTGAAAGACACTGCCCTTACCCGTCTTCTAGTCACCTCCAGGAGTGCCTCAGTGAAGACAGTGAGTTTTCTCCTACGAATCCAGGTGGTCTCCAGTGCCTTGCTGGGAGCTCATCCCACGCTTGCCCTAGCTAAAGTGTGAAGTCAAAGTGACCCCTAGCCTCAAGGGAAGCGCGAGCGCTTCCTATCAGCCAAGTTGGGTGGGCAGCCACCTCCATGAACCCTGACGCCATAGAGTGCTTTAACTCCTCTGCGGCTTTGCGTAGGCCTAAGAGAGTCGCGTGTGAATTCCTTCTGAGGGAGAGCATGTGCGCTGGGAGTCCCCGTTTTGTTTTCCGAGCCACACAACACAGGACAGACTGCTGGGGTCAGCTCTTGCTACGCAGAGCGAAGGGCAGTGAACTGCTTCTCGCTTGCAGAGCTTGATGTCTACAGCTGTAAGGCAGCCCCGGGACAAAGTTTTGGCCAGTATTACATTCAGCGTGGCTCTCCCTCTGTGGAGGCCCTCCGAACGGCACTGAGAGAATCCCTGAGCCTAAAGTGCATCCTGGCAACCCTTAACCTGTCATCTCACTATTGTGACGCAAGGTACACTGCAGGTGCAGCCTGACAGAAAGTACAGAAAAGCCGGTACGACTCTGAGGCATTTGGACGAGGCAAGGTCCCCTCGGCCTGACTAAGTCATTAAGCGGGTGCTGCTCCTCGTGGCACGCAGAACACCCCCCGTCCAACGAAGTGGGATCCTAGAAAGGCCCAGTGTTGCTGAAAGTCTCCAGGTGTCAGTCAGCGAGTGCTGGCAAATGCGTCGTGGGCTCAAGTTGGCACTGGGAGGATGTGGGAGAAGCCCGACTTTCCCCCTTTGGAAAGCCACTGCGTTGCAGCTTCCAAGCCGCCTGCTACTATTCACTCCACAGATTCCTCTGAGGAGCGGTGACTTTTTCCAAAAGAAACCAGGTGCTTGCGATTCCTTCCGGGGAGCTCACCCCCAGGAGCATACTGTAGCTAAGGTGCCCACTAAATGGGACCTCTAGTCTCGAGGTAAGGTGCACATTTTCCCATTCCCAGAGATAGGGGCGCCCCGGTTTCCAGGAGGTCTTAGTCAGTGGACGGCTTTAGCTTTAGTATGCCTCACAGCGCTCAAGACTCTCACGTGGGCACTTCTTTCCAAGGAAGTACACTGCGTACCCAAAGCCTTCTGAGCACAAGCAAGGGATACACAGCTCTGGGCACATCCCTCCCTATGCAGTTGGAAGGGCCGGGAACTAAGGTGTTCTCTGAGGCGAGCGTCCCACAACTTTGAAACAGCCCCAGG
Organism: Mesoplodon mirus; assembly: GCF_964341445.2. Lineage (NCBI taxonomy): Eukaryota > Metazoa > Chordata > Mammalia > Artiodactyla > Ziphiidae > Mesoplodon > Mesoplodon mirus. The sequence continues at coordinate 87,960,522 of NC_138979.1, read as the reverse complement.
AACGCGGTTCTTGGCAGGGTTTCGTTCCCTGCGGGTCTGCCACGTTGAGGAAAACTAAGCGGCCCTGAAAGAAACCACCGGGGCTCCAATTCGGTTTGGGGACTCCTGCTCGACGTCTCTCTAGGTGATGCGGAAACTGGACTTTAGGTCCAGCCCGAAGTAATGCAGAGAGTAGCCCCGAGCATTGCTAGGCATTGGGAACATCCGAAGTCACCCAGGTAGGCCTGCTGAGGGCAGTTCGGGGTTTGTGCCGTTCACCACATGCAGCACACACTGCATCCAAAAGTTTCATCGCAGAAGGCCGAACTGTGTTCCACGGGTCTCCCTTGGATTGTCAGAGAAGATGGGTGTATGTGCTGGGTGATCCAGTTGGTAATTGAGAAGCCTGGCAGAGGGCAGTCTTTTCCCCATTTGAAAGGTCGATAGTGGCGGCCTCAAGGCTGACTGAAAGACACTGCCCTTACCCGTCTTCTAGTCACCTCCAGGAGTGCCTCAGTGAAGACAGTGAGTTTTCTCCTACGAATCCAGGTGGTCTCCAGTGCCTTGCTGGGAGCTCATCCCACGCTTGCCCTAGCTAAAGTGTGAAGTCAAAGTGACCCCTAGCCTCAAGGGAAGCGCGAGCGCTTCCTATCAGCCAAGTTGGGTGGGCAGCCACCTCCATGAACCCTGACGCCATAGAGTGCTTTAACTCCTCTGCGGCTTTGCGTAGGCCTAAGAGAGTCGCGTGTGAATTCCTTCTGAGGGAGAGCATGTGCGCTGGGAGTCCCCGTTTTCTTTTCCGAGCCACACAACACAGGACAGACTGCTGGGGTCAGCTCTTGCTACGCAGAGCGAAGGGCAGTGAACTGCTTCTCGCTTGCAGAGCTTGATGTCTACAGCTGTAAGGCAGCCCCGGGACCAAGTTTTGGCCAGTATTACATTCAGCGTGGCTCTCCCTCTGTGGAGGCCCTCCGAACGGCACTGAGAGAATCCCTGAGCCTAAAGTGCATCCTGGCAACCCTTAACCTGTCATCTCACTCTTGTGACGCAAGGTACACTGCAGGTGCAGCCTGACAGAAAGTACAGAAAAGCCGGTACGACTCTGAGGCATTTGGACGAGGCAAGGTCCCCTCGGCCTGACTAAGTCATTAAGCGGGTGCTGCTCCTCGTGGCACGCAGAACACCCCCCGTCCAACGAAGTGGGATCCTAGAAAGGCCCAGTGTTGCTGAAAGTCTCCAGGTGTCAGTCAGCGAGTGCTGGCAAATGCGTCGTGGGCTCAAGTTGGCACTGGGAGGATGTGGGAGAAGCCCGACTTTCCCCCTTTGGAAAGCCACTGCGTTGCAGCTTCCAAGCCGCCTGCTACTATTCACTCCACAGATTCCTCTGAGGAGCGGTGACTTTTTCCAAAAGAAACCAGGTGCTTGCGATTCCTTCCGGGGAGCTCACCCCCAGGAGCATACTGTAGCTAAGGTGCCCACTAAATGTGACCTCTAGTCTCGAGGTAAGGTGCACATTTTCCCATTCCCAGAGATAGGGGCGCCCCGGTTTCCAGGAGGTCTTAGTCAGTGGACGGCTTTAGCTTTAGTATGCCTCACAGCGCTCAAGACTCTCACGTGGGCACTTCTTTCCAAGGAAGTACACTGCGTACCCAAAGCCTTCTGAGCACAAGCAAGGGATACACAGCTCTGGGCACATCCCTCCCTATGCAGTTGGAAGGGCCGGGAACTAAGGTGTTCTCTGAGGCGAGCGTCCCACAGCTTTGAAACAGCCCCAGGAACGCGGTTCTTGGCAGGGTTTCGTTCCCTGCGGGTCTGCCACGTTGAGGAAAACTAAGCGGCCCTGAAAGAAACCACCGGGGCTCCAATTCGGTTTGGGGACTCCTGCTCGACGTCTCTCTAGGTGATGCGGAAACTGGACTTTAGGTCCAGCCCGAAGTAATGCAGAGAGTAGCCCCGAGCATTGCTAGGCATTGGGAACATCCGAAGTCACCCAGGTAGGCCTGCTGAGGGCAGTTCGGGGTTTGTGCCGTTCACCACATGCAGCACACACTGCATCCAAAAGTTTCATCGCAGAAGGCCGAACTGTGTTCCACGGGTCTCCCTTGGATTGTCAGAGAAGATAGGTGTATGTGCTGGGTGATCCAGTTGGTAATTGAGAAGCCTGGCAGAGGGCAGTCTTTTCCCCATTTGAAAGGTCGATAGTGGCGGCCTCAAGGCTGACTGAAAGACACTGCCCTTACCCGTCTTCTAGTCACCTCCAGGAGTGCCTCAGTGAAGACAGTGAGTTTTCTCCTACGAATCCAGGTGGTCTCCAGTGCCTTGCTGGGAGCTCATCCCACGCTTGCCCTAGCTAAAGTGTGAAGTCAAAGTGACCCCTAGCCTCAAGGGAAGCGCGAGCGCTTCCTATCAGCCAAGTTGGGTGGGCAGCCACCTCCATGAACCCTGACGCCATAGAGTGCTTTAACTCCTCTGCGGCTTTGCGTAGGCCTAAGAGAGTCGCGTGTGAATTCCTTCTGAGGGAGAGCATGTGCGCTGGGAGTCCCCGTTTTGTTTTCCGAGCCACACAACACAGGACAGACTGCTGGGGTCAGCTCTTGCTACGCAGAGCGAAGGGCAGTGAACTGCTTCTCGCTTGCAGAGCTTGATGTCTACAGCTGTAAGGCAGCCCCGGGACCAAGTTTTGGCCAGTATTACATTCAGCGTGGCTCTCCCTCTGTGGAGGCCCTCCGAACGGCACTGAGAGAATCCCTGAGCCTAAAGTGCATCCTGGCAACCCTTAACCTGTCATCTCACTATTGTGACGCAAGGTACACTGCAGGTGCAGCCTGACAGAAAGTACAGAAAAGCCGGTACGACTCTGAGGCATTTGGACGAGGCAAGGTCCCCTCGGCCTGACTAAGTCATTAAGCGGGTGCTGCTCCTCGTGGCACGCAGAACACCCCCCGTCCAACGAAGTGGGATCCTAGAAAGGCCCAGTGTTGCTGAAAGTCTCCAGGTGTCAGTCAGCGAGTGCTGGCAAATGCGTCGTGGGCTCAAGTTGGCACTGGGAGAATGTGGGAGAAGCCCGACTTTCCCCCTTTGGAAAGCCACTTCGTTGCAGCTTCCAAGCCGCCTGCTACTATTCACTCCACAGATTCCTCTGAGGAGCGGTGACTTTTTCCAAAAGAAACCAGGTGCTTGCGATTCCTTCCGGGGAGCTCACCCCCAGGAGCATACTGTAGCTAAGGTGCCCACTAAATGTGACCTCTAGTCTCGAGGTAAGGTGCACATTTTCCCATTCCCAGAGATAGGGGCGCCCCGGTTTCCAGGAGGTCTTAGTCAGTGGACGGCTTTAGCTTTAGTATGCCTCACAGCGCTCAAGACTCTCACGTGGGCACTTCTTTCCAAGGAAGTACACTGCGTACCCAAAGCCTTCTGAGCACAAGCAAGGGATACACAGCTCTGGGCACATCCCTCCCTATGCAGTTGGAAGGGCCGGGAACTAAGGTGTTCTCTGAGGCGAGCGTCCCACAGCTTTGAAACAGCCCCAGGAACGCGGTTCTTGGCAGGGTTTCGTTCCCTGCGGGTCTGCCACGTTGAGGAAAACTAAGCGGCCCTGAAAGAAACCACCGGGGCTCCAATTCGGTTTGGGGACTCCTGCTCGACGTCTCTCTAGGTGATGCGGAAACTGGACTTTAGGTCCAGCCCGAAGTAATGCAGAGAGTAGCCCCGAGCATTGCTAGGCATTGGGAACATCCGAAGTCACCCAGGTAGGCCTGCTGAGGGCAGTTCGGGGTTTGTGCCGTTCACCACATGCAGCACACACTGCATCCAAAAGTTTCATCGCAGAAGGCCGAACTGTGTTCCACGGGTCTCCCTTGGATTGTCAGAGAAGATAGGTGTATGTGCTGGGTGATCCAGTTGGTAATTGAGAAGCCTGGCAGAGGGCAGTCTTTTCCCCATTTGAAAGGTCGATAGTGGCGGCCTCAAGGCTGACTGAAAGACACTGCCCTTACCCGTCTTCTAGTCACCTCCAGGAGTGCCTCAGTGAAGACAGTGAGTTTTCTCCTACGAATCCAGGTGGTCTCCAGTGCCTTGCTGGGAGCTCATCCCACGCTTGCCCTAGCTAAAGTGTGAAGTCAAAGTGACCCCTAGCCTCAAGGGAAGCGCGAGCGCTTCCTATCAGCCAAGTTGGGTGGGCAGCCACCTCCATGAACCCTGACGCCATAGAGTGCTTTAACTCCTCTGCGGCTTTGCGTAGGCCTAAGAGAGTCGCGTGTGAATTCCTTCTGAGGGAGAGCATGTGCGCTGGGAGTCCCCGTTTTGTTTTCCGAGCCACACAACACAGGACAGACTGCTGGGGTCAGCTCTTGCTACGCAGAGCGAAGGGCAGTGAACTGCTTCTCGCTTGCAGAGCTTGATGTCTACGGCTGTAAGGCAGCCCCGGGACCAAGTTTTGGCCAGTATTACATTCAGCGTGGCTCTCCCTCTGTGGAGGCCCTCCGAACGGCACTGAGAGAATCCCTGAGCCTAAAGTGCATCCTGGCAACCCTTAACCTGTCATCTCACTCTTGTGACGCAAGGTACACTGCAGGTGCAGCCTGACAGAAAGTACAGAAAAGCCGGTACGACTCTGAGGCATTTGGACGAGGCAAGGTCCCCTCGGCCTGACTAAGTCATTAAGCGGGTGCTGCTCCTCGTGGCACGCAGAACACCCCCCGTCCAACGAAGTGGGATCCTAGAAAGGCCCAGTGTTGCTGAAAGTCTCCAGGTGTCAGTCAGCGAGTGCTGGCAAATGCGTCGTGGGCTCAAGTTGGCACTGGGAGAATGTGGGAGAAGCCCGACTTTCCCCCTTTGGAAAGCCACTTCGTTGCAGCTTCCAAGCCGCCTGCTACTATTCACTCCACAGATTCCTCTGAGGAGCGGTGACTTTTTCCAAAAGAAACCAGGTGCTTGCGATTCCTTCCGGGGAGCTCACCCCCAGGAGCATACTGTAGCTAAGGTGCCCACTAAATGTGACCTCTAGTCTCGAGGTAAGGTGCACATTTTCCCATTCCCAGAGATAGGGGCGCCCCGGTTTCCAGGAGGTCTTAGTCAGTGGACGGCTTTAGCTTTAGTATGCCTCACAGCGCTCAAGACTCTCACGTGGGCACTTCTTTCCAAGGAAGTACACTGCGTACCCAAAGCCTTCTGAGCACAAGCAAGGGATACACAGCTCTGGGCACATCCCTCCCTATGCAGTTGGAAGGGCCGGGAACTAAGGTGTTCTCTGAGGCGAGCGTCCCACAGCTTTGAAACAGCCCCAGGAACGCGGTTCTTGGCAGGGTTTCGTTCCCTGCGGGTCTGCCACGTTGAGGAAAACTAAGCGGCCCTGAAAGAAACCACCGGGGCTCCAATTCGGTTTGGGGACTCCTGCTCGACGTCTCTCTAGGTGATGCGGAAACTGGACTTTAGGTCCAGCCCGAAGTAATGCAGAGAGTAGCCCCGAGCATTGCTAGGCATTGGGAACATCCGAAGTCACCCAGGTAGGCCTGCTGAGGGCAGTTCGGGGTTTGTGCCGTTCACCACATGCAGCACACACTGCATCCAAAAGTTTCATCGCAGAAGGCCGAACTGTGTTCCACGGGTCTCCCTTGGATTGTCAGAGAAGATAGGTGTATGTGCTGGGTGATCCAGTTGGTAATTGAGAAGCCTGGCAGAGGGCAGTCTTTTCCCCATTTGAAAGGTCGATAGTGGCGGCCTCAAGGCTGACTGAAAGACACTGCCCTTACCCGTCTTCTAGTCACCTCCAGGAGTGCCTCAGTGAAGACAGTGAGTTTTCTCCTACGAATCCAGGTGGTCTCCAGTGCCTTGCTGGGAGCTCATCCCACGCTTGCCCTAGCTAAAGTGTGAAGTCAAAGTGACCCCTAGCCTCAAGGGAAGCGCGAGCGCTTCCTATCAGCCAAGTTGGGTGGGCAGCCACCTCCATGAACCCTGACGCCATAGAGTGCTTTAACTCCTCTGCGGCTTTGCGTAGGCCTAAGAGAGTCGCGTGTGAATTCCTTCTGAGGGAGAGCATGTGCGCTGGGAGTCCCCGTTTTGTTTTCCGAGCCACACAACACAGGACAGACTGCTGGGGTCAGCTCTTGCTACGCAGAGCGAAGGGCAGTGAACTGCTTCTCGCTTGCAGAGCTTGATGTCTACGGCTGTAAGGCAGCCCCGGGACCAAGTTTTGGCCAGTATTACATTCAGCGTGGCTCTCCCTCTGTGGAGGCCCTCCGAACGGCACTGAGAGAATCCCTGAGCCTAAAGTGCATCCTGGCAACCCTTAACCTGTCATCTCACTCTTGTGACGCAAGGTACACTGCAGGTGCAGCCTGACAGAAAGTACAGAAAAGCCGGTACGACTCTGAGGCATTTGGACGAGGCAAGGTCCCCTCGGCCTGACTAAGTCATTAAGCGGGTGCTGCTCCTCGTGGCACGCAGAACACCCCCCGTCCAACGAAGTGGGATCCTAGAAAGGCCCAGTGTTGCTGAAAGTCTCCAGGTGTCAGTCAGCGAGTGCTGGCAAATGCGTCGTGGGCTCAAGTTGGCACTGGGAGAATGTGGGAGAAGCCCGACTTTCCCCCTTTGGAAAGCCACTTCGTTGCAGCTTCCAAGCCGCCTGCTACTATTCACTCCACAGATTCCTCTGAGGAGCGGTGACTTTTTCCAAAAGAAACCAGGTGCTTGCGATTCCTTCCGGGGAGCTCACCCCCAGGAGCATACTGTAGCTAAGGTGCCCACTAAATGTGACCTCTAGTCTCGAGGTAAGGTGCACATTTTCCCATTCCCAGAGATAGGGGCGCCCCGGTTTCCAGGAGGTCTTAGTCAGTGGACGGCTTTAGCTTTAGTATGCCTCACAGCGCTCAAGACTCTCACGTGGGCACTTCTTTCCAAGGAAGTACACTGCGTACCCAAAGCCTTCTGAGCACAAGCAAGGGATACACAGCTCTGGGCACATCCCTCCCTATGCAGTTGGAAGGGCCGGGAACTAAGGTGTTCTCTGAGGCGAGCGTCCCACAGCTTTGAAACAGCCCCAGGAACGCGGTTCTTGGCAGGGTTTCGTTCCCTGCGGGTCTGCCACGTTGAGGAAAACTAAGCGGCCCTGAAAGAAACCACCGGGGCTCCAATTCGGTTTGGGGACTCCTGCTCGACGTCTCTCTAGGTGATGCGGAAACTGGACTTTAGGTCCAGCCCGAAGTAATGCAGAGAGTAGCCCCGAGCATTGCTAGGCATTGGGAACATCCGAAGTCACCCAGGTAGGCCTGCTGAGGGCAGTTCGGGGTTTGTGCCGTTCACCACATGCAGCACACACTGCATCCAAAAGTTTCATCGCAGAAGGCCGAACTGTGTTCCACGGGTCTCCCTTGGATTGTCAGAGAAGATAGGTGTATGTGCTGGGTGATCCAGTTGGTAATTGAGAAGCCTGGCAGAGGGCAGTCTTTTCCCCATTTGAAAGGTCGATAGTGGCGGCCTCAAGGCTGACTGAAAGACACTGCCCTTACCCGTCTTCTAGTCACCTCCAGGAGTGCCTCAGTGAAGACAGTGAGTTTTCTCCTACGAATCCAGGTGGTCTCCAGTGCCTTGCTGGGAGCTCATCCCACGCTTGCCCTAGCTAAAGTGTGAAGTCAAAGTGACCCCTAGCCTCAAGGGAAGCGCGAGCGCTTCCTATCAGCCAAGTTGGGTGGGCAGCCACCTCCATGAACCCTGACGCCATAGAGTGCTTTAACTCCTCTGCGGCTTTGCGTAGGCCTAAGAGAGTCGCGTGTGAATTCCTTCTGAGGGAGAGCATGTGCGCTGGGAGTCCCCGTTTTGTTTTCCGAGCCACACAACACAGGACAGACTGCTGGGGTCAGCTCTTGCTACGCAGAGCGAAGGGCAGTGAACTGCTTCTCGCTTGCAGAGCTTGATGTCTACGGCTGTAAGGCAGCCCCGGGACCAAGTTTTGGCCAGTATTACATTCAGCGTGGCTCTCCCTCTGTGGAGGCCCTCCGAACGGCACTGAGAGAATCCCTGAGCCTAAAGTGCATCCTGGCAACCCTTAACCTGTCATCTCACTCTTGTGACGCAAGGTACACTGCAGGTGCAGCCTGACAGAAAGTACAGAAAAGCCGGTACGACTCTGAGGCATTTGGACGAGGCAAGGTCCCCTCGGCCTGACTAAGTCATTAAGCGGGTGCTGCTCCTCGTGGCACGCAGAACACCCCCCGTCCAACGAAGTGGGATCCTAGAAAGGCCCAGTGTTGCTGAAAGTCTCCAGGTGTCAGTCAGCGAGTGCTGGCAAATGCGTCGTGGGCTCAAGTTGGCACTGGGAGAATGTGGGAGAAGCCCGACTTTCCCCCTTTGGAAAGCCACTTCGTTGCAGCTTCCAAGCCGCCTGCTACTATTCACTCCACAGATTCCTCTGAGGAGCGGTGACTTTTTCCAAAAGAAACCAGGTGCTTGCGATTCCTTCCGGGGAGCTCACCCCCAGGAGCATACTGTAGCTAAGGTGCCCACTAAATGTGACCTCTAGTCTCGAGGTAAGGTGCACATTTTCCCATTCCCAGAGATAGGGGCGCCCCGGTTTCCAGGAGGTCTTAGTCAGTGGACGGCTTTAGCTTTAGTATGCCTCACAGCGCTCAAGACTCTCACGTGGGCACTTCTTTCCAAGGAAGTACACTGCGTACCCAAAGCCTTCTGAGCACAAGCAAGGGATACACAGCTCTGGGCACATCCCTCCCTATGCAGTTGGAAGGGCCGGGAACTAAGGTGTTCTCTGAGGCGAGCGTCCCACAGCTTTGAAACAGCCCCAGGAACGCGGTTCTTGGCAGGGTTTCGTTCCCTGCGGGTCTGCCACGTTGAGGAAAACTAAGCGGCCCTGAAAGAAACCACCGGGGCTCCAATTCGGTTTGGGGACTCCTGCTCGACGTCTCTCTAGGTGATGCGGAAACTGGACTTTAGGTCCAGCCCGAAGTAATGCAGAGAGTAGCCCCGAGCATTGCTAGGCATTGGGAACATCCGAAGTCACCCAGGTAGGCCTGCTGAGGGCAGTTCGGGGTTTGTGCCGTTCACCACATGCAGCACACACTGCATCCAAAAGTTTCATCGCAGAAGGCCGAACTGTGTTCCACGGGTCTCCCTTGGATTGTCAGAGAAGATAGGTGTATGTGCTGGGTGATCCAGTTGGTAATTGAGAAGCCTGGCAGAGGGCAGTCTTTTCCCCATTTGAAAGGTCGATAGTGGCGGCCTCAAGGCTGACTGAAAGACACTGCCCTTACCCGTCTTCTAGTCACCTCCAGGAGTGCCTCAGTGAAGACAGTGAGTTTTCTCCTACGAATCCAGGTGGTCTCCAGTGCCTTGCTGGGAGCTCATCCCACGCTTGCCCTAGCTAAAGTGTGAAGTCAAAGTGACCCCTAGCCTCAAGGGAAGCGCGAGCGCTTCCTATCAGCCAAGTTGGGTGGGCAGCCACCTCCATGAACCCTGACGCCATAGAGTGCTTTAACTCCTCTGCGGCTTTGCGTAGGCCTAAGAGAGTCGCGTGTGAATTCCTTCTGAGGGAGAGCATGTGCGCTGGGAGTCCCCGTTTTGTTTTCCGAGCCACACAACACAGGACAGACTGCTGGGGTCAGCTCTTGCTACGCAGAGCGAAGGGCAGTGAACTGCTTCTCGCTTGCAGAGCTTGATGTCTACAGCTGTAAGGCAGCCCCGGGACCAAGTTTTGGCCAGTATTACATTCAGCGTGGCTCTCCCTCTGTGGAGGCCCTCCGAACGGCACTGAGAGAATCCCTGAGCCTAAAGTGCATCCTGGCAACCCTTAACCTGTCATCTCACTATTGTGACGCAAGGTACACTGCAGGTGCAGCCTGACAGAAAGTACAGAAAAGCCGGTACGACTCTGAGGCATTTGGACGAGGCAAGGTCCCCTCGGCCTGACTAAGTCATTAAGCGGGTGCTGCTCCTCGTGGCACGCAGAACACCCCCCGTCCAACGAAGTGGGATCCTAGAAAGGCCCAGTGTTGCTGAAAGTCTCCAGGTGTCAGTCAGCGAGTGCTGGCAAATGCGTCGTGGGCTCAAGTTGGCACTGGGAGGATGTGGGAGAAGCCCGACTTTCCCCCTTTGGAAAGCCACTTCGTTGCAGCTTCCAAGCCGCCTGCTACTATTCACTCCACAGATTCCTCTGAGGAGCGGTGACTTTTTCCAAAAGAAACCAGGTGCTTGCGATTCCTTCCGGGGAGCTCACCCCCAGGAGCATACTGTAGCTAAGGTGCCCACTAAATGTGACCTCTAGTCTCGAGGTAAGGTGCACATTTTCCCATTCCCAGAGATAGGGGCGCCCCGGTTTCCAGGAGGTCTTAGTCAGTGGACGGCTTTAGCTTTAGTATGCCTCACAGCGCTCAAGACTCTCACGTGGGCACTTCTTTCCAAGGAAGTACACTGCGTACCCAAAGCCTTCTGAGCACAAGCAAGGGATACACAGCTCTGGGCACATCCCTCCCTATGCAGTTGGAAGGGCCGGGAACTAAGGTGTTCTCTGAGGCGAGCGTCCCACAGCTTTGAAACAGCCCCAGGAACGCGGTTCTTGGCAGGGTTTCGTTCCCTGCGGGTCTGCCACGTTGAGGAAAACTAAGCGGCCCTGAAAGAAACCACCGGGGCTCCAATTCGGTTTGGGGACTCCTGCTCGACGTCTCTCTAGGTGATGCGGAAACTGGACTTTAGGTCCAGCCCGAAGTAATGCAGAGAGTAGCCCCGAGCATTGCTAGGCATTGGGAACATCCGAAGTCACCCAGGTAGGCCTGCTGAGGGCAGTTCGGGGTTTGTGCCGTTCACCACATGCAGCACACACTGCATCCAAAAGTTTCATCGCAGAAGGCCGAACTGTGTTCCACGGGTCTCCCTTGGATTGTCAGAGAAGATAGGTGTATGTGCTGGGTGATCCAGTTGGTAATTGAGAAGCCTGGCAGAGGGCAGTCTTTTCCCCATTTGAAAGGTCGATAGTGGCGGCCTCAAGGCTGACTGAAAGACACTGCCCTTACCCGTCTTCTAGTCACCTCCAGGAGTGCCTCAGTGAAGACAGTGAGTTTTCTCCTACGAATCCAGGTGGTCTCCAGTGCCTTGCTGGGAGCTCATCCCACGCTTGCCCTAGCTAAAGTGTGAAGTCAAAGTGACCCCTAGCCTCAAGGGAAGCGCGAGCGCTTCCTATCAGCCAAGTTGGGTGGGCAGCCACCTCCATGAACCCTGACGCCATAGAGTGCTTTAACTCCTCTGCGGCTTTGCGTAGGCCTAAGAGAGTCGCGTGTGAATTCCTTCTGAGGGAGAGCATGTGCGCTGGGAGTCCCCGTTTTGTTTTCCGAGCCACACAACACAGGACAGACTGCTGGGGTCAGCTCTTGCTACGCAGAGCGAAGGGCAGTGAACTGCTTCTCGCTTGCAGAGCTTGATGTCTACGGCTGTAAGGCAGCCCCGGGACCAAGTTTTGGCCAGTATTACATTCAGCGTGGCTCTCCCTCTGTGGAGGCCCTCCGAACGGCACTGAGAGAATCCCTGAGCCTAAAGTGCATCCTGGCAACCCTTAACCTGTCATCTCACTCTTGTGACGCAAGGTACACTGCAGGTGCAGCCTGACAGAAAGTACAGAAAAGCCGGTACGACTCTGAGGCATTTGGACGAGGCAAGGTCCCCTCGGCCTGACTAAGTCATTAAGCGGGTGCTGCTCCTCGTGGCACGCAGAACACCCCCCGTCCAACGAAGTGGGATCCTAGAAAGGCCCAGTGTTGCTGAAAGTCTCCAGGTGTCAGTCAGCGAGTGCTGGCAAATGCGTCGTGGGCTCAAGTTGGCACTGGGAGAATGTGGGAGAAGCCCGACTTTCCCCCTTTGGAAAGCCACTTCGTTGCAGCTTCCAAGCCGCCTGCTACTATTCACTCCACAGATTCCTCTGAGGAGCGGTGACTTTTTCCAAAAGAAACCAGGTGCTTGCGATTCCTTCCGGGGAGCTCACCCCCAGGAGCATACTGTAGCTAAGGTGCCCACTAAATGTGACCTCTAGTCTCGAGGTAAGGTGCACATTTTCCCATTCCCAGAGATAGGGGCGCCCCGGTTTCCAGGAGGTCTTAGTCAGTGGACGGCTTTAGCTTTAGTATGCCTCACAGCGCTCAAGACTCTCACGTGGGCACTTCTTTCCAAGGAAGTACACTGCGTACCCAAAGCCTTCTGAGCACAAGCAAGGGATACACAGCTCTGGGCACATCCCTCCCTATGCAGTTGGAAGGGCCGGGAACTAAGGTGTTCTCTGAGGCGAGCGTCCCACAGCTTTGAAACAGCCCCAGGAACGCGGTTCTTGGCAGGGTTTCGTTCCCTGCGGGTCTGCCACGTTGAGGAAAACTAAGCGGCCCTGAAAGAAACCACCGGGGCTCCAATTCGGTTTGGGGACTCCTGCTCGACGTCTCTCTAGGTGATGCGGAAACTGGACTTTAGGTCCAGCCCGAAGTAATGCAGAGAGTAGCCCCGAGCATTGCTAGGCATTGGGAACATCCGAAGTCACCCAGGTAGGCCTGCTGAGGGCAGTTCGGGGTTTGTGCCGTTCACCACATGCAGCACACACTGCATCCAAAAGTTTCATCGCAGAAGGCCGAACTGTGTTCCACGGGTCTCCCTTGGATTGTCAGAGAAGATAGGTGTATGTGCTGGGTGATCCAGTTGGTAATTGAGAAGCCTGGCAGAGGGCAGTCTTTTCCCCATTTGAAAGGTCGATAGTGGCGGCCTCAAGGCTGACTGAAAGACACTGCCCTTACCCGTCTTCTAGTCACCTCCAGGAGTGCCTCAGTGAAGACAGTGAGTTTTCTCCTACGAATCCAGGTGGTCTCCAGTGCCTTGCTGGGAGCTCATCCCACGCTTGCCCTAGCTAAAGTGTGAAGTCAAAGTGACCCCTAGCCTCAAGGGAAGCGCGAGCGCTTCCTATCAGCCAAGTTGGGTGGGCAGCCACCTCCATGAACCCTGACGCCATAGAGTGCTTTAACTCCTCTGCGGCTTTGCGTAGGCCTAAGAGAGTCGCGTGTGAATTCCTTCTGAGGGAGAGCATGTGCGCTGGGAGTCCCCGTTTTGTTTTCCGAGCCACACAACACAGGACAGACTGCTGGGGTCAGCTCTTGCTACGCAGAGCGAAGGGCAGTGAACTGCTTCTCGCTTGCAGAGCTTGATGTCTACAGCTGTAAGGCAGCCCCGGGACCAAGTTTTGGCCAGTATTACATTCAGCGTGGCTCTCCCTCTGTGGAGGCCCTCCGAACGGCACTGAGAGAATCCCTGAGCCTAAAGTGCATCCTGGCAACCCTTAACCTGTCATCTCACTATTGTGACGCAAGGTACACTGCAGGTGCAGCCTGACAGAAAGTACAGAAAAGCCGGTACGACTCTGAGGCATTTGGACGAGGCAAGGTCCCCTCGGCCTGACTAAGTCATTAAGCGGGTGCTGCTCCTCGTGGCACGCAGAACACCCCCCGTCCAACGAAGTGGGATCCTAGAAAGGCCCAGTGTTGCTGAAAGTCTCCAGGTGTCAGTCAGCGAGTGCTGGCAAATGCGTCGTGGGCTCAAGTTGGCACTGGGAGGATGTGGGAGAAGCCCGACTTTCCCCCTTTGGAAAGCCACTTCGTTGCAGCTTCCAAGCCGCCTGCTACTATTCACTCCACAGATTCCTCTGAGGAGCGGTGACTTTTTCCAAAAGAAACCAGGTGCTTGCGATTCCTTCCGGGGAGCTCACCCCCAGGAGCATACTGTAGCTAAGGTGCCCACTAAATGTGACCTCTAGTCTCGAGGTAAGGTGCACATTTTCCCATTCCCAGAGATAGGGGCGCCCCGGTTTCCAGGAGGTCTTAGTCAGTGGACGGCTTTAGCTTTAGTATGCCTCACAGCGCTCAAGACTCTCACGTGGGCACTTCTTTCCAAGGAAGTACACTGCGTACCCAAAGCCTTCTGAGCACAAGCAAGGGATACACAGCTCTGGGCACATCCCTCCCTATGCAGTTGGAAGGGCCGGGAACTAAGGTGTTCTCTGAGGCGAGCGTCCCACAGCTTTGAAACAGCCCCAGGAACGCGGTTCTTGGCAGGGTTTCGTTCCCTGCGGGTCTGCCACGTTGAGGAAAACTAAGCGGCCCTGAAAGAAACCACCGGGGCTCCAATTCGGTTTGGGGACTCCTGCTCGACGTCTCTCTAGGTGATGCGGAAACTGGACTTTAGGTCCAGCCCGAAGTAATGCAGAGAGTAGCCCCGAGCATTGCTAGGCATTGGGAACATCCGAAGTCACCCAGGTAGGCCTGCTGAGGGCAGTTCGGGGTTTGTGCCGTTCACCACATGCAGCACACACTGCATCCAAAAGTTTCATCGCAGAAGGCCGAACTGTGTTCCACGGGTCTCCCTTGGATTGTCAGAGAAGATAGGTGTATGTGCTGGGTGATCCAGTTGGTAATTGAGAAGCCTGGCAGAGGGCAGTCTTTTCCCCATTTGAAAGGTCGATAGTGGCGGCCTCAAGGCTGACTGAAAGACACTGCCCTTACCCGTCTTCTAGTCACCTCCAGGAGTGCCTCAGTGAAGACAGTGAGTTTTCTCCTACGAATCCAGGTGGTCTCCAGTGCCTTGCTGGGAGCTCATCCCACGCTTGCCCTAGCTAAAGTGTGAAGTCAAAGTGACCCCTAGCCTCAAGGGAAGCGCGAGCGCTTCCTATCAGCCAAGTTGGGTGGGCAGCCACCTCCATGAACCCTGACGCCATAGAGTGCTTTAACTCCTCTGCGGCTTTGCGTAGGCCTAAGAGAGTCGCGTGTGAATTCCTTCTGAGGGAGAGCATGTGCGCTGGGAGTCCCCGTTTTGTTTTCCGAGCCACACAACACAGGACAGACTGCTGGGGTCAGCTCTTGCTACGCAGAGCGAAGGGCAGTGAACTGCTTCTCGCTTGCAGAGCTTGATGTCTACAGCTGTAAGGCAGCCCCGGGACAAAGTTTTGGCCAGTATTACATTCAGCGTGGCTCTCCCTCTGTGGAGGCCCTCCGAACGGCACTGAGAGAATCCCTGAGCCTAAAGTGCATCCTGGCAACCCTTAACCTGTCATCTCACTATTGTGACGCAAGGTACACTGCAGGTGCAGCCTGACAGAAAGTACAGAAAAGCCGGTACGACTCTGAGGCATTTGGACGAGGCAAGGTCCCCTCGGCCTGACTAAGTCATTAAGCGGGTGCTGCTCCTCGTGGCACGCAGAACACCCCCCGTCCAACGAAGTGGGATCCTAGAAAGGCCCAGTGTTGCTGAAAGTCTCCAGGTGTCAGTCAGCGAGTGCTGGCAAATGCGTCGTGGGCTCAAGTTGGCACTGGGAGGATGTGGGAGAAGCCCGACTTTCCCCCTTTGGAAAGCCACTTCGTTGCAGCTTCCAAGCCGCCTGCTACTATTCACTCCACAGATTCCTCTGAGGAGCGGTGACTTTTTCCAAAAGAAACCAGGTGCTTGCGATTCCTTCCGGGGAGCTCACCCCCAGGAGCATACTGTAGCTAAGGTGCCCACTAAATGTGACCTCTAGTCTCGAGGTAAGGTGCACATTTTCCCATTCCCAGAGATAGGGGCGCCCCGGTTTCCAGGAGGTCTTAGTCAGTGGACGGCTTTAGCTTTAGTATGCCTCACAGCGCTCAAGACTCTCACGTGGGCACTTCTTTCCAAGGAAGTACACTGCGTACCCAAAGCCTTCTGAGCACAAGCAAGGGATACACAGCTCTGGGCACATCCCTCCCTATGCAGTTGGAAGGGCCGGGAACTAAGGTGTTCTCTGAGGCGAGCGTCCCACAGCTTTGAAACAGCCCCAGGAACGCGGTTCTTGGCAGGGTTTCGTTCCCTGCGGGTCTGCCACGTTGAGGAAAACTAAGCGGCCCTGAAAGAAACCACCGGGGCTCCAATTCGGTTTGGGGACTCCTGCTCGACGTCTCTCTAGGTGATGCGGAAACTGGACTTTAGGTCCAGCCCGAAGTAATGCAGAGAGTAGCCCCGAGCATTGCTAGGCATTGGGAACATCCGAAGTCACCCAGGTAGGCCTGCTGAGGGCAGTTCGGGGTTTGTGCCGTTCACCACATGCAGCACACACTGCATCCAAAAGTTTCATCGCAGAAGGCCGAACTGTGTTCCACGGGTCTCCCTTGGATTGTCAGAGAAGATAGGTGTATGTGCTGGGTGATCCAGTTGGTAATTGAGAAGCCTGGCAGAGGGCAGTCTTTTCCCCATTTGAAAGGTCGATAGTGGCGGCCTCAAGGCTGACTGAAAGACACTGCCCTTACCCGTCTTCTAGTCACCTCCAGGAGTGCCTCAGTGAAGACAGTGAGTTTTCTCCTACGAATCCAGGTGGTCTCCAGTGCCTTGCTGGGAGCTCATCCCACGCTTGCCCTAGCTAAAGTGTGAAGTCAAAGTGACCCCTAGCCTCAAGGGAAGCGCGAGCGCTTCCTATCAGCCAAGTTGGGTGGGCAGCCACCTCCATGAACCCTGACGCCATAGAGTGCTTTAACTCCTCTGCGGCTTTGCGTAGGCCTAAGAGAGTCGCGTGTGAATTCCTTCTGAGGGAGAGCATGTGCGCTGGGAGTCCCCGTTTTGTTTTCCGAGCCACACAACACAGGACAGACTGCTGGGGTCAGCTCTTGCTACGCAGAGCGAAGGGCAGTGAACTGCTTCTCGCTTGCAGAGCTTGATGTCTACAGCTGTAAGGCAGCCCCGGGACAAAGTTTTGGCCAGTATTACATTCAGCGTGGCTCTCCCTCTGTGGAGGCCCTCCGAACGGCACTGAGAGAATCCCTGAGCCTAAAGTGCATCCTGGCAACCCTTAACCTGTCATCTCACTCTTGTGACGCAAGGTACACTGCAGGTGCAGCCTGACAGAAAGTACAGAAAAGCCGGTACGACTCTGAGGCATTTGGACGAGGCAAGGTCCCCTCGGCCTGACTAAGTCATTAAGCGGGTGCTGCTCCTCGTGGCACGCAGAACACCCCCCGTCCAACGAAGTGGGATCCTAGAAAGGCCCAGTGTTGCTGAAAGTCTCCAGGTGTCAGTCAGCGAGTGCTGGCAAATGCGTCGTGGGCTCAAGTTGGCACTGGGAGGATGTGGGAGAAGCCCGACTTTCCCCCTTTGGAAAGCCACTTCGTTGCAGCTTCCAAGCCGCCTGCTACTATTCACTCCACAGATTCCTCTGAGGAGCGGTGACTTTTTCCAAAAGAAACCAGGTGCTTGCGATTCCTTCCGGGGAGCTCACCCCCAGGAGCATACTGTAGCTAAGGTGCCCACTAAATGGGACCTCTAGTCTCGAGGTAAGGTGCACATTTTCCCATTCCCAGAGATAGGGGCGCCCCGGTTTCCAGGAGGTCTTAGTCAGTGGACGGCTTTAGCTTTAGTATGCCTCACAGCGCTCAAGACTCTCACGTGGGCACTTCTTTCCAAGGAAGTACACTGCGTACCCAAAGCCTTCTGAGCACAAGCAAGGGATACACAGCTCTGGGCACATCCCTCCCTATGCAGTTGGAAGGGCCGGGAACTAAGGTGTTCTCTGAGGCGAGCGTCCCACAGCTTTGAAACAGCCCCAGGAACGCGGTTCTTGGCAGGGTTTCGTTCCCTGCGGGTCTGCCACGTTGAGGAAAACTAAGCGGCCCTGAAAGAAACCACCGGGGCTCCAATTCGGTTTGGGGACTCCTGCTCGACGTCTCTCTAGGTGATGCGGAAACTGGACTTTAGGTCCAGCCCGAAGTAATGCAGAGAGTAGCCCCAAGCATTGCTAGGCATTGGGAACATCCGAAGTCACCCAGGTAGGCCTGCTGAGGGCAGTTCGGGGTTTGTGCCGTTCACCACATGCAGCACACACTGCATCCAAAAGTTTCATCGCAGAAGGCCGAACTGTGTTCCACGGGTCTCCCTTGGATTGTCAGAGAAGATAGGTGTATGTGCTGGGTGATCCAGTTGGTAATTGAGAAGCCTGGCAGAGGGCAGTCTTTTCCCCATTTGAAAGGTCGATAGTGGCGGCCTCAAGGCTGACTGAAAGACACTGCCCTTACCCGTCTTCTAGTCACCTCCAGGAGTGCCTCAGTGAAGACAGTGAGTTTTCTCCTACGAATCCAGGTGGTCTCCAGTGCCTTGCTGGGAGCTCATCCCACGCTTGCCCTAGCTAAAGTGTGAAGTCAAAGTGACCCCTAGCCTCAAGGGAAGCGCGAGCGCTTCCTATCAGCCAAGTTGGGTGGGCAGCCACCTCCATGAACCCTGACGCCATAGAGTGCTTTAACTCCTCTGCGGCTTTGCGTAGGCCTAAGAGAGTCGCGTGTGAATTCCTTCTGAGGGAGAGCATGTGCGCTGGGAGTCCCCGTTTTGTTTTCCGAGCCACACAACACAGGACAGACTGCTGGGGTCAGCTCTTGCTACGCAGAGCGAAGGGCAGTGAACTGCTTCTCGCTTGCAGAGCTTGATGTCTACAGCTGTAAGGCAGCCCCGGGACAAAGTTTTGGCCAGTATTACATTCAGCGTGGCTCTCCCTCTGTGGAGGCCCTCCGAACGGCACTGAGAGAATCCCTGAGCCTAAAGTGCATCCTGGCAACCCTTAACCTGTCATCTCACTATTGTGACGCAAGGTACACTGCAGGTGCAGCCTGACAGAAAGTACAGAAAAGCCGGTACGACTCTGAGGCATTTGGACGAGGCAAGGTCCCCTCGGCCTGACTAAGTCATTAAGCGGGTGCTGCTCCTCGTGGCACGCAGAACACCCCCCGTCCAACGAAGTGGGATCCTAGAAAGGCCCAGTGTTGCTGAAAGTCTCCAGGTGTCAGTCAGCGAGTGCTGGCAAATGCGTCGTGGGCTCAAGTTGGCACTGGGAGGATGTGGGAGAAGCCCGACTTTCCCCCTTTGGAAAGCCACTTCGTTGCAGCTTCCAAGCCGCCTGCTACTATTCACTCCACAGATTCCTCTGAGGAGCGGTGACTTTTTCCAAAAGAAACCAGGTGCTTGCGATTCCTTCCGGGGAGCTCACCCCCAGGAGCATACTGTAGCTAAGGTGCCCACTAAATGTGACCTCTAGTCTCGAGGTAAGGTGCACATTTTCCCATTCCCAGAGATAGGGGCGCCCCGGTTTCCAGGAGGTCTTAGTCAGTGGACGGCTTTAGCTTTAGTATGCCTCACAGCGCTCAAGAGTCTCACGTGGGCACTTCTTTCCAAGGAAGTACACTGCGTACCCAAAGCCTTCTGAGCACAAGCAAGGGATACACAGCTCTGGGCACATCCCTCCCTATGCAGTTGGAAGGGCCGGGAACTAAGGTGTTCTCTGAGGCGAGCGTCCCACAGCTTTGAAACAGCCCCAGGAACGCGGTTCTTGGCAGGGTTTCGTTCCCTGCGGGTCTGCCACGTTGAGGAAAACTAAGCGGCCCTGAAAGAAACCACCGGGGCTCCAATTCGGTTTGGGGACTCCTGCTCGACGTCTCTCTAGGTGATGCGGAAACTGGACTTTAGGTCCAGCCCGAAGTAATGCAGAGAGTAGCCCCGAGCATTGCTAGGCATTGGGAACATCCGAAGTCACCCAGGTAGGCCTGCTGAGGGCAGTTCGGGGTTTGTGCCGTTCACCACATGCAGCACACACTGCATCCAAAAGTTTCATCGCAGAAGGCCGAACTGTGTTCCACGGGTCTCCCTTGGATTGTCAGAGAAGATAGGTGTATGTGCTGGGTGATCCAGTTGGTAATTGAGAAGCCTGGCAGAGGGCAGTCTTTTCCCCATTTGAAAGGTCGATAGTGGCGGCCTCAAGGCTGACTGAAAGACACTGCCCTTACCCGTCTTCTAGTCACCTCCAGGAGTGCCTCAGTGAAGACAGTGAGTTTTCTCCTACGAATCCAGGTGGTCTCCAGTGCCTTGCTGGGAGCTCATCCCACGCTTGCCCTAGCTAAAGTGTGAAGTCAAAGTGACCCCTAGCCTCAAGGGAAGCGCGAGCGCTTCCTATCAGCCAAGTTGGGTGGGCAGCCACCTCCATGAACCCTGACGCCATAGAGTGCTTTAACTCCTCTGCGGCTTTGCGTAGGCCTAAGAGAGTCGCGTGTGAATTCCTTCTGAGGGAGAGCATGTGCGCTGGGAGTCCCCGTTTTGTTTTCCGAGCCACACAACACAGGACAGACTGCTGGGGTCAGCTCTTGCTACGCAGAGCGAAGGGCAGTGAACTGCTTCTCGCTTGCAGAGCTTGATGTCTACAGCTGTAAGGCAGCCCCGGGACAAAGTTTTGGCCAGTATTACATTCAGCGTGGCTCTCCCTCTGTGGAGGCCCTCCGAACGGCACTGAGAGAATCCCTGAGCCTAAAGTGCATCCTGGCAACCCTTAACCTGTCATCTCACTATTGTGACGCAAGGTACACTGCAGGTGCAGCCTGACAGAAAGTACAGAAAAGCCGGTACGACTCTGAGGCATTTGGACGAGGCAAGGTCCCCTCGGCCTGACTAAGTCATTAAGCGGGTGCTGCTCCTCGTGGCACGCAGAACACCCCCCGTCCAACGAAGTGGGATCCTAGAAAGGCCCAGTGTTGCTGAAAGTCTCCAGGTGTCAGTCAGCGAGTGCTGGCAAATGCGTCGTGGGCTCAAGTTGGCACTGGGAGGATGTGGGAGAAGCCCGACTTTCCCCCTTTGGAAAGCCACTTCGTTGCAGCTTCCAAGCCGCCTGCTACTATTCACTCCACAGATTCCTCTGAGGAGCGGTGACTTTTTCCAAAAGAAACCAGGTGCTTGCGATTCCTTCCGGGGAGCTCACCCCCAGGAGCATACTGTAGCTAAGGTGCCCACTAAATGTGACCTCTAGTCTCGAGGTAAGGTGCACATTTTCCCATTCCCAGAGATAGGGGCGCCCCGGTTTCCAGGAGGTCTTAGTCAGTGGACGGCTTTAGCTTTAGTATGCCTCACAGCGCTCAAGACTCTCACGTGGGCACTTCTTTCCAAGGAAGTACACTGCGTACCCAAAGCCTTCTGAGCACAAGCAAGGGATACACAGCTCTGGGCACATCCCTCCCTATGCAGTTGGAAGGGCCGGGAACTAAGGTGTTCTCTGAGGCGAGCGTCCCACAGCTTTGAAACAGCCCCAGGAACGCGGTTCTTGGCAGGGTTTCGTTCCCTGCGGGTCTGCCACGTTGAGGAAAACTAAGCGGCCCTGAAAGAAACCACCGGGGCTCCAATTCGGTTTGGGGACTCCTGCTCGACGTCTCTCTAGGTGATGCGGAAACTGGACTTTAGGTCCAGCCCGAAGTAATGCAGAGAGTAGCCCCGAGCATTGCTAGGCATTGGGAACATCCGAAGTCACCCAGGTAGGCCTGCTGAGGGCAGTTCGGGGTTTGTGCCGTTCACCACATGCAGCACACACTGCATCCAAAAGTTTCATCGCAGAAGGCCGAACTGTGTTCCACGGGTCTCCCTTGGATGGTCAGAGAAGATAGGTGTATGTGCTGGGTGATCCAGTTGGTAATTGAGAAGCCTGGCAGAGGGCAGTCTTTTCCCCATTTGAAAGGTCGATAGTGGCGGCCTCAAGGCTGACTGAAAGACACTGCCCTTACCCGTCTTCTAGTCACCTCCAGGAGTGCCTCAGTGAAGACAGTGAGTTTTCTCCTACGAATCCAGGTGGTCTCCAGTGCCTTGCTGGGAGCTCATCCCACGCTTGCCCTAGCTAAAGTGTGAAGTCAAAGTGACCCCTAGCCTCAAGGGAAGCGCGAGCGCTTCCTATCAGCCAAGTTGGGTGGGCAGCCACCTCCATGAACCCTGACGCCATAGAGTGCTTTAACTCCTCTGCGGCTTTGCGTAGGCCTAAGAGAGTCGCGTGTGAATTCCTTCTGAGGGAGAGCATGTGCGCTGGGAGTCCCCGTTTTGTTTTCCGAGCCACACAACACAGGACAGACTGCTGGGGTCAGCTCTTGCTACGCAGAGCGAAGGGCAGTGAACTGCTTCTCGCTTGCAGAGCTTGATGTCTACAGCTGTAAGGCAGCCCCGGGACAAAGTTTTGGCCAGTATTACATTCAGCGTGGCTCTCCCTCTGTGGAGGCCCTCCGAACGGCACTGAGAGAATCCCTGAGCCTAAAGTGCATCCTGGCAACCCTTAACCTGTCATCTCACTATTGTGACGCAAGGTACACTGCAGGTGCAGCCTGACAGAAAGTACAGAAAAGCCGGTACGACTCTGAGGCATTTGGACGAGGCAAGGTCCCCTCGGCCTGACTAAGTCATTAAGCGGGTGCTGCTCCTCGTGGCACGCAGAACACCCCCCGTCCAACGAAGTGGGATCCTAGAAAGGCCCAGTGTTGCTGAAAGTCTCCAGGTGTCAGTCAGCGAGTGCTGGCAAATGCGTCGTGGGCTCAAGTTGGCACTGGGAGGATGTGGGAGAAGCCCGACTTTCCCCCTTTGGAAAGCCACTTCGTTGCAGCTTCCAAGCCGCCTGCTACTATTCACTCCACAGATTCCTCTGAGGAGCGGTGACTTTTTCCAAAAGAAACCAGGTGCTTGCGATTCCTTCCGGGGAGCTCACCCCCAGGAGCATACTGTAGCTAAGGTGCCCACTAAATGTGACCTCTAGTCTCGAGGTAAGGTGCACATTTTCCCATTCCCAGAGATAGGGGCGCCCCGGTTTCCAGGAGGTCTTAGTCAGTGGACGGCTTTAGCTTTAGTATGCCTCACAGCGCTCAAGAGTCTCACGTGGGCACTTCTTTCCAAGGAAGTACACTGCGTACCCAAAGCCTTCTGAGCACAAGCAAGGGATACACAGCTCTGGGCACATCCCTCCCTATGCAGTTGGAAGGGCCGGGAACTAAGGTGTTCTCTGAGGCGAGCGTCCCACAGCTTTGAAACAGCCCCAGGAACGCGGTTCTTGGCAGGGTTTCGTTCCCTGCGGGTCTGCCACGTTGAGGAAAACTAAGCGGCCCTGAAAGAAACCACCGGGGCTCCAATTCGGTTTGGGGACTCCTGCTCGACGTCTCTCTAGGTGATGCGGAAACTGGACTTTAGGTCCAGCCCGAAGTAATGCAGAGAGTAGCCCCGAGCATTGCTAGGCATTGGGAACATCCGAAGTCACCCAGGTAGGCCTGCTGAGGGCAGTTCGGGGTTTGTGCCGTTCACCACATGCAGCACACACTGCATCCAAAAGTTTCATCGCAGAAGGCCGAACTGTGTTCCACGGGTCTCCCTTGGATTGTCAGAGAAGATAGGTGTATGTGCTGGGTGATCCAGTTGGTAATTGAGAAGCCTGGCAGAGGGCAGTCTTTTCCCCATTTGAAAGGTCGATAGTGGCGGCCTCAAGGCTGACTGAAAGACACTGCCCTTACCCGTCTTCTAGTCACCTCCAGGAGTGCCTCAGTGAAGACAGTGAGTTTTCTCCTACGAATCCAGGTGGTCTCCAGTGCCTTGCTGGGAGCTCATCCCACGCTTGCCCTAGCTAAAGTGTGAAGTCAAAGTGACCCCTAGCCTCAAGGGAAGCGCGAGCGCTTCCTATCAGCCAAGTTGGGTGGGCAGCCACCTCCATGAACCCTGACGCCATAGAGTGCTTTAACTCCTCTGCGGCTTTGCGTAGGCCTAAGAGAGTCGCGTGTGAATTCCTTCTGAGGGAGAGCATGTGCGCTGGGAGTCCCCGTTTTGTTTTCCGAGCCACACAACACAGGACAGACTGCTGGGGTCAGCTCTTGCTACGCAGAGCGAAGGGCAGTGAACTGCTTCTCGCTTGCAGAGCTTGATGTCTACAGCTGTAAGGCAGCCCCGGGACAAAGTTTTGGCCAGTATTACATTCAGCGTGGCTCTCCCTCTGTGGAGGCCCTCCGAACGGCACTGAGAGAATCCCTGAGCCTAAAGTGCATCCTGGCAACCCTTAACCTGTCATCTCACTATTGTGACGCAAGGTACACTGCAGGTGCAGCCTGACAGAAAGTACAGAAAAGCCGGTACGACTCTGAGGCATTTGGACGAGGCAAGGTCCCCTCGGCCTGACTAAGTCATTAAGCGGGTGCTGCTCCTCGTGGCACGCAGAACACCCCCCGTCCAACGAAGTGGGATCCTAGAAAGGCCCAGTGTTGCTGAAAGTCTCCAGGTGTCAGTCAGCGAGTGCTGGCAAATGCGTCGTGGGCTCAAGTTGGCACTGGGAGGATGTGGGAGAAGCCCGACTTTCCCCCTTTGGAAAGCCACTTCGTTGCAGCTTCCAAGCCGCCTGCTACTATTCACTCCACAGATTCCTCTGAGGAGCGGTGAGTTTTTCCAAAAGAAACCAGGTGCTTGCGATTCCTTCCGGGGAGCTCACCCCCAGGAGCATACTGTAGCTAAGGTGCCCACTAAATGGGACCTCTAGTCTCGAGGTAAGGTGCACATTTTCCCATTCCCAGAGATAGGGGCGCCCCGGTTTCCAGGAGGTCTTAGTCAGTGGACGGCTTTAGCTTTAGTATGCCTCACAGCGCTCAAGACTCTCACGTGGGCACTTCTTTCCAAGGAAGTACACTGCGTACCCAAAGCCTTCTGAGCACAAGCAAGGGATACACAGCTCTGGGCACATCCCTCCCTATGCAGTTGGAAGGGCCGGGAACTAAGGTGTTCTCTGAGGCGAGCGTCCCACAGCTTTGAAACAGCCCCAGGAACGCGGTTCTTGGCAGGGTTTCGTTCCCTGCGGGTCTGCCACGTTGAGGAAAACTAAGCGGCCCTGAAAGAAACCACCGGGGCTCCAATTCGGTTTGGGGACTCCTGCTCGACGTCTCTCTAGGTGATGCGGAAACTGGACTTTAGGTCCAGCCCGAAGTAATGCAGAGAGTAGCCCCGAGCATTGCTAGGCATTGGGAACATCCGAAGTCACCCAGGTAGGCCTGCTGAGGGCAGTTCGGGGTTTGTGCCGTTCACCACATGCAGCACACACTGCATCCAAAAGTTTCATCGCAGAAGGCCGAACTGTGTTCCACGGGTCTCCCTTGGATTGTCAGAGAAGATAGGTGTATGTGCTGGGTGATCCAGTTGGTAATTGAGAAGCCTGGCAGAGGGCAGTCTTTTCCCCATTTGAAAGGTCGATAGTGGCGGCCTCAAGGCTGACTGAAAGACACTGCCCTTACCCGTCTTCTAGTCACCTCCAGGAGTGCCTCAGTGAAGACAGTGAGTTTTCTCCTACGAATCCAGGTGGTCTCCAGTGCCTTGCTGGGAGCTCATCCCACGCTTGCCCTAGCTAAAGTGTGAAGTCAAAGTGACCCCTAGCCTCAAGGGAAGCGCGAGCGCTTCCTATCAGCCAAGTTGGGTGGGCAGCCACCTCCATGAACCCTGACGCCATAGAGTGCTTTAACTCCTCTGCGGCTTTGCGTAGGCCTAAGAGAGTCGCGTGTGAATTCCTTCTGAGGGAGAGCATGTGCGCTGGGAGTCCCCGTTTTGTTTTCCGAGCCACACAACACAGGACAGACTGCTGGGGTCAGCTCTTGCTACGCAGAGCGAAGGGCAGTGAACTGCTTCTCGCTTGCAGAGCTTGATGTCTACAGCTGTAAGGCAGCCCCGGGACAAAGTTTTGGCCAGTATTACATTCAGCGTGGCTCTCCCTCTGTGGAGGCCCTCCGAACGGCACTGAGAGAATCCCTGAGCCTAAAGTGCATCCTGGCAACCCTTAACCTGTCATCTCACTATTGTGACGCAAGGTACACTGCAGGTGCAGCCTGACAGAAAGTACAGAAAAGCCGGTACGACTCTGAGGCATTTGGACGAGGCAAGGTCCCCTCGGCCTGACTAAGTCATTAAGCGGGTGCTGCTCCTCGTGGCACGCAGAACACCCCCCGTCCAACGAAGTGGGATCCTAGAAAGGCCCAGTGTTGCTGAAAGTCTCCAGGTGTCAGTCAGCGAGTGCTGGCAAATGCGTCGTGGGCTCAAGTTGGCACTGGGAGGATGTGGGAGAAGCCCGACTTTCCCCCTTTGGAAAGCCACTTCGTTGCAGCTTCCAAGCCGCCTGCTACTATTCACTCCACAGATTCCTCTGAGGAGCGGTGACTTTTTCCAAAAGAAACCAGGTGCTTGCGATTCCTTCCGGGGAGCTCACCCCCAGGAGCATACTGTAGCTAAGGTGCCCACTAAATGGGACCTCTAGTCTCGAGGTAAGGTGCACATTTTCCCATTCCCAGAGATAGGGGCGCCCCGGTTTCCAGGAGGTCTTAGTCAGTGGACGGCTTTAGCTTTAGTATGCCTCACAGCGCTCAAGACTCTCACGTGGGCACTTCTTTCCAAGGAAGTACACTGCGTACCCAAAGCCTTCTGAGCACAAGCAAGGGATACACAGCTCTGGGCACATCCCTCCCTATGCAGTTGGAAGGGCCGGGAACTAAGGTGTTCTCTGAGGCGAGCGTCCCACAGCTTTGAAACAGCCCCAGGAACGCGGTTCTTGGCAGGGTTTCGTTCCCTGCGGGTCTGCCACGTTGAGGAAAACTAAGCGGCCCTGAAAGAAACCACCGGGGCTCCAATTCGGTTTGGGGACTCCTGCTCGACGTCTCTCTAGGTGATGCGGAAACTGGACTTTAGGTCCAGCCCGAAGTAATGCAGAGAGTAGCCCCGAGCATTGCTAGGCATTGGGAACATCCGAAGTCACCCAGGTAGGCCTGCTGAGGGCAGTTCGGGGTTTGTGCCGTTCACCACATGCAGCACACACTGCATCCAAAAGTTTCATCGCAGAAGGCCGAACTGTGTTCCACGGGTCTCCCTTGGATTGTCAGAGAAGATAGGTGTATGTGCTGGGTGATCCAGTTGGTAATTGAGAAGCCTGGCAGAGGGCAGTCTTTTCCCCATTTGAAAGGTCGATAGTGGCGGCCTCAAGGCTGACTGAAAGACACTGCCCTTACCCGTCTTCTAGTCACCTCCAGGAGTGCCTCAGTGAAGACAGTGAGTTTTCTCCTACGAATCCAGGTGGTCTCCAGTGCCTTGCTGGGAGCTCATCCCACGCTTGCCCTAGCTAAAGTGTGAAGTCAAAGTGACCCCTAGCCTCAAGGGAAGCGCGAGCGCTTCCTATCAGCCAAGTTGGGTGGGCAGCCACCTCCATGAACCCTGACGCCATAGAGTGCTTTAACTCCTCTGTGGCTTTGCGTAGGCCTAAGAGAGTCGCGTGTGAATTCCTTCTGAGGGAGAGCATGTGCGCTGGGAGTCCCCGTTTTGTTTTCCGAGCCACACAACACAGGACAGACTGCTGGGGTCAGCTCTTGCTACGCAGAGCGAAGGGCAGTGAACTGCTTCTCGCTTGCAGAGCTTGATGTCTACAGCTGTAAGGCAGCCCCGGGACAAAGTTTTGGCCAGTATTACATTCAGCGTGGCTCTCCCTCTGTGGAGGCCCTCCGAACGGCACTGAGAGAATCCCTGAGCCTAAAGTGCATCCTGGCAACCCTTAACCTGTCATCTCACTATTGTGACGCAAGGTACACTGCAGGTGCAGCCTGACAGAAAGTACAGAAAAGCCGGTACGACTCTGAGGCATTTGGACGAGGCAAGGTCCCCTCGGCCTGACTAAGTCATTAAGCGGGTGCTGCTCCTCGTGGCACGCAGAACACCCCCCGTCCAACGAAGTGGGATCCTAGAAAGGCCCAGTGTTGCTGAAAGTCTCCAGGTGTCAGTCAGCGAGTGCTGGCAAATGCGTCGTGGGCTCAAGTTGGCACTGGGAGGATGTGGGAGAAGCCCGACTTTCCCCCTTTGGAAAGCCACTTCGTTGCAGCTTCCAAGCCGCCTGCTACTATTCACTCCACAGATTCCTCTGAGGAGCGGTGAGTTTTTCCAAAAGAAACCAGGTGCTTGCGATTCCTTCCGGGGAGCTCACCCCCAGGAGCATACTGTAGCTAAGGTGCCCACTAAATGGGACCTCTAGTCTCGAGGTAAGGTGCACATTTTCCCATTCCCAGAGATAGGGGCGCCCCGGTTTCCAGGAGGTCTTAGTCAGTGGACGGCTTTAGCTTTAGTATGCCTCACAGCGCTCAAGACTCTCACGTGGGCACTTCTTTCCAAGGAAGTACACTGCGTACCCAAAGCCTTCTGAGCACAAGCAAGGGATACACAGCTCTGGGCACATCCCTCCCTATGCAGTTGGAAGGGCCGGGAACTAAGGTGTTCTCTGAGGCGAGCGTCCCACAGCTTTGAAACAGCCCCAGGAACGCGGTTCTTGGCAGGGTTTCGTTCCCTGCGGGTCTGCCACGTTGAGGAAAACTAAGCGGCCCTGAAAGAAACCACCGGGGCTCCAATTCGGTTTGGGGACTCCTGCTCGACGTCTCTCTAGGTGATGCGGAAACTGGACTTTAGGTCCAGCCCGAAGTAATGCAGAGAGTAGCCCCGAGCATTGCTAGGCATTGGGAACATCCGAAGTCACCCAGGTAGGCCTGCTGAGGGCAGTTCGGGGTTTGTGCCGTTCACCACATGCAGCACACACTGCATCCAAAAGTTTCATCGCAGAAGGCCGAACTGTGTTCCACGGGTCTCCCTTGGATTGTCAGAGAAGATAGGTGTATGTGCTGGGTGATCCAGTTGGTAATTGAGAAGCCTGGCAGAGGGCAGTCTTTTCCCCATTTGAAAGGTCGATAGTGGCGGCCTCAAGGCTGACTGAAAGACACTGCCCTTACCCGTCTTCTAGTCACCTCCAGGAGTGCCTCAGTGAAGACAGTGAGTTTTCTCCTACGAATCCAGGTGGTCTCCAGTGCCTTGCTGGGAGCTCATCCCACGCTTGCCCTAGCTAAAGTGTGAAGTCAAAGTGACCCCTAGCCTCAAGGGAAGCGCGAGCGCTTCCTATCAGCCAAGTTGGGTGGGCAGCCACCTCCATGAACCCTGACGCCATAGAGTGCTTTAACTCCTCTGCGGCTTTGCGTAGGCCTAAGAGAGTCGCGTGTGAATTCCTTCTGAGGGAGAGCATGTGCGCTGGGAGTCCCCGTTTTGTTTTCCGAGCCACACAACACAGGACAGACTGCTGGGGTCAGCTCTTGCTACGCAGAGCGAAGGGCAGTGAACTGCTTCTCGCTTGCAGAGCTTGATGTCTACAGCTGTAAGGCAGCCCCGGGACAAAGTTTTGGCCAGTATTACATTCAGCGTGGCTCTCCCTCTGTGGAGGCCCTCCGAACGGCACTGAGAGAATCCCTGAGCCTAAAGTGCATCCTGGCAACCCTTAACCTGTCATCTCACTATTGTGACGCAAGGTACACTGCAGGTGCAGCCTGACAGAAAGTACAGAAAAGCCGGTACGACTCTGAGGCATTTGGACGAGGCAAGGTCCCCTCGGCCTGACTAAGTCATTAAGCGGGTGCTGCTCCTCGTGGCACGCAGAACACCCCCCGTCCAACGAAGTGGGATCCTAGAAAGGCCCAGTGTTGCTGAAAGTCTCCAGGTGTCAGTCAGCGAGTGCTGGCAAATGCGTCGTGGGCTCAAGTTGGCACTGGGAGGATGTGGGAGAAGCCCGACTTTCCCCCTTTGGAAAGCCACTGCGTTGCAGCTTCCAAGCCGCCTGCTACTATTCACTCCACAGATTCCTCTGAGGAGCGGTGAGTTTTTCCAAAAGAAACCAGGTGCTTGCGATTCCTTCCGGGGAGCTCACCCCCAGGAGCATACTGTAGCTAAGGTGCCCACTAAATGGGACCTCTAGTCTCGAGGTAAGGTGCACATTTTCCCATTCCCAGAGATAGGGGCGCCCCGGTTTCCAGGAGGTCTTAGTCAGTGGACGGCTTTAGCTTTAGTATGCCTCACAGCGCTCAAGACTCTCACGTGGGCACTTCTTTCCAAGGAAGTACACTGCGTACCCAAAGCCTTCTGAGCACAAGCAAGGGATACACAGCTCTGGGCACATCCCTCCCTATGCAGTTGGAAGGGCCGGGAACTAAGGTGTTCTCTGAGGCGAGCGTCCCACAGCTTTGAAACAGCCCCAGGAACGCGGTTCTTGGCAGGGTTTCGTTCCCTGCGGGTCTGCCACGTTGAGGAAAACTAAGCGGCCCTGAAAGAAACCACCGGGGCTCCAATTCGGTTTGGGGACTCCTGCTCGACGTCTCTCTAGGTGATGCGGAAACTGGACTTTAGGTCCAGCCCGAAGTAATGCAGAGAGTAACCCCGAGCATTGCTAGGCATTGGGAACATCCGAAGTCACCCAGGTAGGCCTGCTGAGGGCAGTTCGGGGTTTGTGCCGTTCACCACATGCAGCACACACTGCATCCAAAAGTTTCATCGCAGAAGGCCGAACTGTGTTCCACGGGTCTCCCTTGGATTGTCAGAGAAGATAGGTGTATGTGCTGGGTGATCCAGTTGGTAATTGAGAAGCCTGGCAGAGGGCAGTCTTTTCCCCATTTGAAAGGTCGATAGTGGCGGCCTCAAGGCTGACTGAAAGACACTGCCCTTACCCGTCTTCTAGTCACCTCCAGGAGTGCCTCAGTGAAGACAGTGAGTTTTCTCCTACGAATCCAGGTGGTCTCCAGTGCCTTGCTGGGAGCTCATCCCACGCTTGCCCTAGCTAAAGTGTGAAGTCAAAGTGACCCCTAGCCTCAAGGGAAGCGCGAGCGCTTCCTATCAGCCAAGTTGGGTGGGCAGCCACCTCCATGAACCCTGACGCCATAGAGTGCTTTAACTCCTCTGCGGCTTTGCGTAGGCCTAAGAGAGTCGCGTGTGAATTCCTTCTGAGGGAGAGCATGTGCGCTGGGAGTCCCCGTTTTGTTTTCCGAGCCACACAACACAGGACAGACTGCTGGGGTCAGCTCTTGCTACGCAGAGCGAAGGGCAGTGAACTGCTTCTCGCTTGCAGAGCTTGATGTCTACAGCTGTAAGGCAGCCCCGGGACAAAGTTTTGGCCAGTATTACATTCAGCGTGGCTCTCCCTCTGTGGAGGCCCTCCGAACGGCACTGAGAGAATCCCTGAGCCTAAAGTGCATCCTGGCAACCCTTAACCTGTCATCTCACTATTGTGACGCAAGGTACACTGCAGGTGCAGCCTGACAGAAAGTACAGAAAAGCCGGTACGACTCTGAGGCATTTGGACGAGGCAAGGTCCCCTCGGCCTGACTAAGTCATTAAGCGGGTGCTGCTCCTCGTGGCACGCAGAACACCCCCCGTCCAACGAAGTGGGATCCTAGAAAGGCCCAGTGTTGCTGAAAGTCTCCAGGTGTCAGTCAGCGAGTGCTGGCAAATGCGTCGTGGGCTCAAGTTGGCACTGGGAGGATGTGGGAGAAGCCCGACTTTCCCCCTTTGGAAAGCCACTGCGTTGCAGCTTCCAAGCCGCCTGCTACTATTCACTCCACAGATTCCTCTGAGGAGCGGTGAGTTTTTCCAAAAGAAACCAGGTGCTTGCGATTCCTTCCGGGGAGCTCACCCCCAGGAGCATACTGTAGCTAAGGTGCCCACTAAATGGGACCTCTAGTCTCGAGGTAAGGTGCACATTTTCCCATTCCCAGAGATAGGGGCGCCCCGGTTTCCAGGAGGTCTTAGTCAGTGGACGGCTTTAGCTTTAGTATGCCTCACAGCGCTCAAGACTCTCACGTGGGCACTTCTTTCCAAGGAAGTACACTGCGTACCCAAAGCCTTCTGAGCACAAGCAAGGGATACACAGCTCTGGGCACATCCCTCCCTATGCAGTTGGAAGGGCCGGGAACTAAGGTGTTCTCTGAGGCGAGCGTCCCACAGCTTTGAAACAGCCCCAGGAACGCGGTTCTTGGCAGGGTTTCGTTCCCTGCGGGTCTGCCACGTTGAGGAAAACTAAGCGGCCCTGAAAGAAACCACCGGGGCTCCAATTCGGTTTGGGGACTCCTGCTCGACGTCTCTCTAGGTGATGCGGAAACTGGACTTTAGGTCCAGCCCGAAGTAATGCAGAGAGTAGCCCCGAGCATTGCTAGGCATTGGGAACATCCGAAGTCACCCAGGTAGGCCTGCTGAGGGCAGTTCGGGGTTTGTGCCGTTCACCACATGCAGCACACACTGCATCCAAAAGTTTCATCGCAGAAGGCCGAACTGTGTTCCACGGGTCTCCCTTGGATGGTCAGAGAAGATAGGTGTATGTGCTGGGTGATCCAGTTGGTAATTGAGAAGCCTGGCAGAGGGCAGTCTTTTCCCCATTTGAAAGGTCGATAGTGGCGGCCTCAAGGCTGACTGAAAGACACTGCCCTTACCCGTCTTCTAGTCACCTCCAGGAGTGCCTCAGTGAAGACAGTGAGTTTTCTCCTACGAATCCAGGTGGTCTCCAGTGCCTTGCTGGGAGCTCATCCCACGCTTGCCCTAGCTAAAGTGTGAAGTCAAAGTGACCCCTAGCCTCAAGGGAAGCGCGAGCGCTTCCTATCAGCCAAGTTGGGTGGGCAGCCACCTCCATGAACCCTGACGCCATAGAGTGCTTTAACTCCTCTGCGGCTTTGCGTAGGCCTAAGAGAGTCGCGTGTGAATTCCTTCTGAGGGAGAGCATGTGCGCTGGGAGTCCCCGTTTTGTTTTCCGAGCCACACAACACAGGACAGACTGCTGGGGTCAGCTCTTGCTACGCAGAGCGAAGGGCAGTGAACTGCTTCTCGCTTGCAGAGCTTGATGTCTACAGCTGTAAGGCAGCCCCGGGACCAAGTTTTGGCCAGTATTACATTCAGCGTGGCTCTCCCTCTGTGGAGGCCCTCCGAACGGCACTGAGAGAATCCCTGAGCCTAAAGTGCATCCTGGCAACCCTTAACCTGTCATCTCACTATTGTGACGCAAGGTACACTGCAGGTGCAGCCTGACAGAAAGTACAGAAAAGCCGGTACGACTCTGAGGCATTTGGACGAGGCAAGGTCCCCTCGGCCTGACTAAGTCATTAAGCGGGTGCTGCTCCTCGTGGCACGCAGAACACCCCCCGTCCAACGAAGTGGGATCCTAGAAAGGCCCAGTGTTGCTGAAAGTCTCCAGGTGTCAGTCAGCGAGTGCTGGCAAATGCGTCGTGGGCTCAAGTTGGCACTGGGAGGATGTGGGAGAAGCCCGACTTTCCCCCTTTGGAAAGCCACTGCGTTGCAGCTTCCAAGCCGCCTGCTACTATTCACTCCACAGATTCCTCTGAGGAGCGGTGACTTTTTCCAAAAGAAACCAGGTGCTTGCGATTCCTTCCGGGGAGCTCACCCCCAGGAGCATACTGTAGCTAAGGTGCCCACTAAATGGGACCTCTAGTCTCGAGGTAAGGTGCACATTTTCCCATTCCCAGAGATAGGGGCGCCCCGGTTTCCAGGAGGTCTTAGTCAGTGGACGGCTTTAGCTTTAGTATGCCTCACAGCGCTCAAGAGTCTCACGTGGGCACTTCTTTCCAAGGAAGTACACTGCGTACCCAAAGCCTTCTGAGCACAAGCAAGGGATACACAGCTCTGGGCACATCCCTCCCTATGCAGTTGGAAGGGCCGGGAACTAAGGTGTTCTCTGAGGCGAGCGTCCCACAGCTTTGAAACAGCCCCAGGAACGCGGTTCTTGGCAGGGTTTCGTTCCCTGCGGGTCTGCCACGTTGAGGAAAACTAAGCGGCCCTGAAAGAAACCACCGGGGCTCCAATTCGGTTTGGGGACTCCTGCTCGACGTCTCTCTAGGTGATGCGGAAACTGGACTTTAGGTCCAGCCCGAAGTAATGCAGAGAGTAGCCCCGAGCATTGCTAGGCATTGGGAACATCCGAAGTCACCCAGGTAGGCCTGCTGAGGGCAGTTCGGGGTTTGTGCCGTTCACCACATGCAGCACACACTGCATCCAAAAGTTTCATCGCAGAAGGCCGAACTGTGTTCCACGGGTCTCCCTTGGATTGTCAGAGAAGATAGGTGTATGTGCTGGGTGATCCAGTTGGTAATTGAGAAGCCTGGCAGAGGGCAGTCTTTTCCCCATTTGAAAGGTCGATAGTGGCGGCCTCAAGGCTGACTGAAAGACACTGCCCTTACCCGTCTTCTAGTCACCTCCAGGAGTGCCTCAGTGAAGACAGTGAGTTTTCTCCTACGAATCCAGGTGGTCTCCAGTGCCTTGCTGGGAGCTCATCCCACGCTTGCCCTAGCTAAAGTGTGAAGTCAAAGTGACCCCTAGCCTCAAGGGAAGCGCGAGCGCTTCCTATCAGCCAAGTTGGGTGGGCAGCCACCTCCATGAACCCTGACGCCATAGAGTGCTTTAACTCCTCTGCGGCTTTGCGTAGGCCTAAGAGAGTCGCGTGTGAATTCCTTCTGAGGGAGAGCATGTGCGCTGGGAGTCCCCGTTTTGTTTTCCGAGCCACACAACACAGGACAGACTGCTGGGGTCAGCTCTTGCTACGCAGAGCGAAGGGCAGTGAACTGCTTCTCGCTTGCAGAGCTTGATGTCTACAGCTGTAAGGCAGCCCCGGGACAAAGTTTTGGCCAGTATTACATTCAGCGTGGCTCTCCCTCTGTGGAGGCCCTCCGAACGGCACTGAGAGAATCCCTGAGCCTAAAGTGCATCCTGGCAACCCTTAACCTGTCATCTCACTATTGTGACGCAAGGTACACTGCAGGTGCAGCCTGACAGAAAGTACAGAAAAGCCGGTACGACTCTGAGGCATTTGGACGAGGCAAGGTCCCCTCGGCCTGACTAAGTCATTAAGCGGGTGCTGCTCCTCGTGGCACGCAGAACACCCCCCGTCCAACGAAGTGGGATCCTAGAAAGGCCCAGTGTTGCTGAAAGTCTCCAGGTGTCAGTCAGCGAGTGCTGGCAAATGCGTCGTGGGCTCAAGTTGGCACTGGGAGGATGTGGGAGAAGCCCGACTTTCCCCCTTTGGAAAGCCACTTCGTTGCAGCTTCCAAGCCGCCTGCTACTATTCACTCCACAGATTCCTCTGAGGAGCGGTGAGTTTTTCCAAAAGAAACCAGGTGCTTGCGATTCCTTCCGGGGAGCTCACCCCCAGGAGCATACTGTAGCTAAGGTGCCCACTAAATGGGACCTCTAGTCTCGAGGTAAGGTGCACATTTTCCCATTCCCAGAGATAGGGGCGCCCCGGTTTCCAGGAGGTCTTAGTCAGTGGACGGCTTTAGCTTTAGTATGCCTCACAGCGCTCAAGACTCTCACGTGGGCACTTCTTTCCAAGGAAGTACACTGCGTACCCAAAGCCTTCTGAGCACAAGCAAGGGATACACAGCTCTGGGCACATCCCTCCCTATGCAGTTGGAAGGGCCGGGAACTAAGGTGTTCTCTGAGGCGAGCGTCCCACAGCTTTGAAACAGCCCCAGGAACGCGGTTCTTGGCAGGGTTTCGTTCCCTGCGGGTCTGCCACGTTGAGGAAAACTAAGCGGCCCTGAAAGAAACCACCGGGGCTCCAATTCGGTTTGGGGACTCCTGCTCGACGTCTCTCTAGGTGATGCGGAAACTGGACTTTAGGTCCAGCCCGAAGTAATGCAGAGAGTAGCCCCGAGCATTGCTAGGCATTGGGAACATCCGAAGTCACCCAGGTAGGCCTGCTGAGGGCAGTTCGGGGTTTGTGCCGTTCACCACATGCAGCACACACTGCATCCAAAAGTTTCATCGCAGAAGGCCGAACTGTGTTCCACGGGTCTCCCTTGGATTGTCAGAGAAGATAGGTGTATGTGCTGGGTGATCCAGTTGGTAATTGAGAAGCCTGGCAGAGGGCAGTCTTTTCCCCATTTGAAAGGTCGATAGTGGCGGCCTCAAGGCTGACTGAAAGACACTGCCCTTACCCGTCTTCTAGTCACCTCCAGGAGTGCCTCAGTGAAGACAGTGAGTTTTCTCCTACGAATCCAGGTGGTCTCCAGTGCCTTGCTGGGAGCTCATCCCACGCTTGCCCTAGCTAAAGTGTGAAGTCAAAGTGACCCCTAGCCTCAAGGGAAGCGCGAGCGCTTCCTATCAGCCAAGTTGGGTGGGCAGCCACCTCCATGAACCCTGACGCCATAGAGTGCTTTAACTCCTCTGCGGCTTTGCGTAGG
Source organism: Mesoplodon mirus (assembly GCF_964341445.2). Taxonomy (NCBI): domain Eukaryota; kingdom Metazoa; phylum Chordata; class Mammalia; order Artiodactyla; family Ziphiidae; genus Mesoplodon; species Mesoplodon mirus. Next base: position 87,924,712 of record NC_138979.1, on the reverse strand, counting down.
CCTAAGAGAGTCGCGTGTGAATTCCTTCTGAGGGAGAGCATGTGCGCTGGGAGTCCCCGTTTTGTTTTCCGAGCCACACAACACAGGACAGACTGCTGGGGTCAGCTCTTGCTACGCAGAGCGAAGGGCAGTGAACTGCTTCTCGCTTGCAGAGCTTGATGTCTACAGCTGTAAGGCAGCCCCGGGACAAAGTTTTGGCCAGTATTACATTCAGCGTGGCTCTCCCTCTGTGGAGGCCCTCCGAACGGCACTGAGAGAATCCCTGAGCCTAAAGTGCATCCTGGCAACCCTTAACCTGTCATCTCACTATTGTGACGCAAGGTACACTGCAGGTGCAGCCTGACAGAAAGTACAGAAAAGCCGGTACGACTCTGAGGCATTTGGACGAGGCAAGGTCCCCTCGGCCTGACTAAGTCATTAAGCGGGTGCTGCTCCTCGTGGCACGCAGAACACCCCCCGTCCAACGAAGTGGGATCCTAGAAAGGCCCAGTGTTGCTGAAAGTCTCCAGGTGTCAGTCAGCGAGTGCTGGCAAATGCGTCGTGGGCTCAAGTTGGCACTGGGAGGATGTGGGAGAAGCCCGACTTTCCCCCTTTGGAAAGCCACTTCGTTGCAGCTTCCAAGCCGCCTGCTACTATTCACTCCACAGATTCCTCTGAGGAGCGGTGACTTTTTCCAAAAGAAACCAGGTGCTTGCGATTCCTTCCGGGGAGCTCACCCCCAGGAGCATACTGTAGCTAAGGTGCCCACTAAATGGGACCTCTAGTCTCGAGGTAAGGTGCACATTTTCCCATTCCCAGAGATAGGGGCGCCCCGGTTTCCAGGAGGTCTTAGTCAGTGGACGGCTTTAGCTTTAGTATGCCTCACAGCGCTCAAGACTCTCACGTGGGCACTTCTTTCCAAGGAAGTACACTGCGTACCCAAAGCCTTCTGAGCACAAGCAAGGGATACACAGCTCTGGGCACATCCCTCCCTATGCAGTTGGAAGGGCCGGGAACTAAGGTGTTCTCTGAGGCGAGCGTCCCACAGCTTTGAAACAGCCCCAGGAACGCGGTTCTTGGCAGGGTTTCGTTCCCTGCGGGTCTGCCACGTTGAGGAAAACTAAGCGGCCCTGAAAGAAACCACCGGGGCTCCAATTCGGTTTGGGGACTCCTGCTCGACGTCTCTCTAGGTGATGCGGAAACTGGACTTTAGGTCCAGCCCGAAGTAATGCAGAGAGTAGCCCCGAGCATTGCTAGGCATTGGGAACATCCGAAGTCACCCAGGTAGGCCTGCTGAGGGCAGTTCGGGGTTTGTGCCGTTCACCACATGCAGCACACACTGCATCCAAAAGTTTCATCGCAGAAGGCCGAACTGTGTTCCACGGGTCTCCCTTGGATTGTCAGAGAAGATAGGTGTATGTGCTGGGTGATCCAGTTGGTAATTGAGAAGCCTGGCAGAGGGCAGTCTTTTCCCCATTTGAAAGGTCGATAGTGGCGGCCTCAAGGCTGACTGAAAGACACTGCCCTTACCCGTCTTCTAGTCACCTCCAGGAGTGCCTCAGTGAAGACAGTGAGTTTTCTCCTACGAATCCAGGTGGTCTCCAGTGCCTTGCTGGGAGCTCATCCCACGCTTGCCCTAGCTAAAGTGTGAAGTCAAAGTGACCCCTAGCCTCAAGGGAAGCGCGAGCGCTTCCTATCAGCCAAGTTGGGTGGGCAGCCACCTCCATGAACCCTGACGCCATAGAGTGCTTTAACTCCTCTGTGGCTTTGCGTAGGCCTAAGAGAGTCGCGTGTGAATTCCTTCTGAGGGAGAGCATGTGCGCTGGGAGTCCCCGTTTTGTTTTCCGAGCCACACAACACAGGACAGACTGCTGGGGTCAGCTCTTGCTACGCAGAGCGAAGGGCAGTGAACTGCTTCTCGCTTGCAGAGCTTGATGTCTACAGCTGTAAGGCAGCCCCGGGACAAAGTTTTGGCCAGTATTACATTCAGCGTGGCTCTCCCTCTGTGGAGGCCCTCCGAACGGCACTGAGAGAATCCCTGAGCCTAAAGTGCATCCTGGCAACCCTTAACCTGTCATCTCACTATTGTGACGCAAGGTACACTGCAGGTGCAGCCTGACAGAAAGTACAGAAAAGCCGGTACGACTCTGAGGCATTTGGACGAGGCAAGGTCCCCTCGGCCTGACTAAGTCATTAAGCGGGTGCTGCTCCTCGTGGCACGCAGAACACCCCCCGTCCAACGAAGTGGGATCCTAGAAAGGCCCAGTGTTGCTGAAAGTCTCCAGGTGTCAGTCAGCGAGTGCTGGCAAATGCGTCGTGGGCTCAAGTTGGCACTGGGAGGATGTGGGAGAAGCCCGACTTTCCCCCTTTGGAAAGCCACTTCGTTGCAGCTTCCAAGCCGCCTGCTACTATTCACTCCACAGATTCCTCTGAGGAGCGGTGAGTTTTTCCAAAAGAAACCAGGTGCTTGCGATTCCTTCCGGGGAGCTCACCCCCAGGAGCATACTGTAGCTAAGGTGCCCACTAAATGGGACCTCTAGTCTCGAGGTAAGGTGCACATTTTCCCATTCCCAGAGATAGGGGCGCCCCGGTTTCCAGGAGGTCTTAGTCAGTGGACGGCTTTAGCTTTAGTATGCCTCACAGCGCTCAAGACTCTCACGTGGGCACTTCTTTCCAAGGAAGTACACTGCGTACCCAAAGCCTTCTGAGCACAAGCAAGGGATACACAGCTCTGGGCACATCCCTCCCTATGCAGTTGGAAGGGCCGGGAACTAAGGTGTTCTCTGAGGCGAGCGTCCCACAGCTTTGAAACAGCCCCAGGAACGCGGTTCTTGGCAGGGTTTCGTTCCCTGCGGGTCTGCCACGTTGAGGAAAACTAAGCGGCCCTGAAAGAAACCACCGGGGCTCCAATTCGGTTTGGGGACTCCTGCTCGACGTCTCTCTAGGTGATGCGGAAACTGGACTTTAGGTCCAGCCCGAAGTAATGCAGAGAGTAGCCCCGAGCATTGCTAGGCATTGGGAACATCCGAAGTCACCCAGGTAGGCCTGCTGAGGGCAGTTCGGGGTTTGTGCCGTTCACCACATGCAGCACACACTGCATCCAAAAGTTTCATCGCAGAAGGCCGAACTGTGTTCCACGGGTCTCCCTTGGATTGTCAGAGAAGATAGGTGTATGTGCTGGGTGATCCAGTTGGTAATTGAGAAGCCTGGCAGAGGGCAGTCTTTTCCCCATTTGAAAGGTCGATAGTGGCGGCCTCAAGGCTGACTGAAAGACACTGCCCTTACCCGTCTTCTAGTCACCTCCAGGAGTGCCTCAGTGAAGACAGTGAGTTTTCTCCTACGAATCCAGGTGGTCTCCAGTGCCTTGCTGGGAGCTCATCCCACGCTTGCCCTAGCTAAAGTGTGAAGTCAAAGTGACCCCTAGCCTCAAGGGAAGCGCGAGCGCTTCCTATCAGCCAAGTTGGGTGGGCAGCCACCTCCATGAACCCTGACGCCATAGAGTGCTTTAACTCCTCTGCGGCTTTGCGTAGGCCTAAGAGAGTCGCGTGTGAATTCCTTCTGAGGGAGAGCATGTGCGCTGGGAGTCCCCGTTTTGTTTTCCGAGCCACACAACACAGGACAGACTGCTGGGGTCAGCTCTTGCTACGCAGAGCGAAGGGCAGTGAACTGCTTCTCGCTTGCAGAGCTTGATGTCTACAGCTGTAAGGCAGCCCCGGGACAAAGTTTTGGCCAGTATTACATTCAGCGTGGCTCTCCCTCTGTGGAGGCCCTCCGAACGGCACTGAGAGAATCCCTGAGCCTAAAGTGCATCCTGGCAACCCTTAACCTGTCATCTCACTATTGTGACGCAAGGTACACTGCAGGTGCAGCCTGACAGAAAGTACAGAAAAGCCGGTACGACTCTGAGGCATTTGGACGAGGCAAGGTCCCCTCGGCCTGACTAAGTCATTAAGCGGGTGCTGCTCCTCGTGGCACGCAGAACACCCCCCGTCCAACGAAGTGGGATCCTAGAAAGGCCCAGTGTTGCTGAAAGTCTCCAGGTGTCAGTCAGCGAGTGCTGGCAAATGCGTCGTGGGCTCAAGTTGGCACTGGGAGGATGTGGGAGAAGCCCGACTTTCCCCCTTTGGAAAGCCACTGCGTTGCAGCTTCCAAGCCGCCTGCTACTATTCACTCCACAGATTCCTCTGAGGAGCGGTGAGTTTTTCCAAAAGAAACCAGGTGCTTGCGATTCCTTCCGGGGAGCTCACCCCCAGGAGCATACTGTAGCTAAGGTGCCCACTAAATGGGACCTCTAGTCTCGAGGTAAGGTGCACATTTTCCCATTCCCAGAGATAGGGGCGCCCCGGTTTCCAGGAGGTCTTAGTCAGTGGACGGCTTTAGCTTTAGTATGCCTCACAGCGCTCAAGACTCTCACGTGGGCACTTCTTTCCAAGGAAGTACACTGCGTACCCAAAGCCTTCTGAGCACAAGCAAGGGATACACAGCTCTGGGCACATCCCTCCCTATGCAGTTGGAAGGGCCGGGAACTAAGGTGTTCTCTGAGGCGAGCGTCCCACAGCTTTGAAACAGCCCCAGGAACGCGGTTCTTGGCAGGGTTTCGTTCCCTGCGGGTCTGCCACGTTGAGGAAAACTAAGCGGCCCTGAAAGAAACCACCGGGGCTCCAATTCGGTTTGGGGACTCCTGCTCGACGTCTCTCTAGGTGATGCGGAAACTGGACTTTAGGTCCAGCCCGAAGTAATGCAGAGAGTAACCCCGAGCATTGCTAGGCATTGGGAACATCCGAAGTCACCCAGGTAGGCCTGCTGAGGGCAGTTCGGGGTTTGTGCCGTTCACCACATGCAGCACACACTGCATCCAAAAGTTTCATCGCAGAAGGCCGAACTGTGTTCCACGGGTCTCCCTTGGATTGTCAGAGAAGATAGGTGTATGTGCTGGGTGATCCAGTTGGTAATTGAGAAGCCTGGCAGAGGGCAGTCTTTTCCCCATTTGAAAGGTCGATAGTGGCGGCCTCAAGGCTGACTGAAAGACACTGCCCTTACCCGTCTTCTAGTCACCTCCAGGAGTGCCTCAGTGAAGACAGTGAGTTTTCTCCTACGAATCCAGGTGGTCTCCAGTGCCTTGCTGGGAGCTCATCCCACGCTTGCCCTAGCTAAAGTGTGAAGTCAAAGTGACCCCTAGCCTCAAGGGAAGCGCGAGCGCTTCCTATCAGCCAAGTTGGGTGGGCAGCCACCTCCATGAACCCTGACGCCATAGAGTGCTTTAACTCCTCTGCGGCTTTGCGTAGGCCTAAGAGAGTCGCGTGTGAATTCCTTCTGAGGGAGAGCATGTGCGCTGGGAGTCCCCGTTTTGTTTTCCGAGCCACACAACACAGGACAGACTGCTGGGGTCAGCTCTTGCTACGCAGAGCGAAGGGCAGTGAACTGCTTCTCGCTTGCAGAGCTTGATGTCTACAGCTGTAAGGCAGCCCCGGGACAAAGTTTTGGCCAGTATTACATTCAGCGTGGCTCTCCCTCTGTGGAGGCCCTCCGAACGGCACTGAGAGAATCCCTGAGCCTAAAGTGCATCCTGGCAACCCTTAACCTGTCATCTCACTATTGTGACGCAAGGTACACTGCAGGTGCAGCCTGACAGAAAGTACAGAAAAGCCGGTACGACTCTGAGGCATTTGGACGAGGCAAGGTCCCCTCGGCCTGACTAAGTCATTAAGCGGGTGCTGCTCCTCGTGGCACGCAGAACACCCCCCGTCCAACGAAGTGGGATCCTAGAAAGGCCCAGTGTTGCTGAAAGTCTCCAGGTGTCAGTCAGCGAGTGCTGGCAAATGCGTCGTGGGCTCAAGTTGGCACTGGGAGGATGTGGGAGAAGCCCGACTTTCCCCCTTTGGAAAGCCACTGCGTTGCAGCTTCCAAGCCGCCTGCTACTATTCACTCCACAGATTCCTCTGAGGAGCGGTGAGTTTTTCCAAAAGAAACCAGGTGCTTGCGATTCCTTCCGGGGAGCTCACCCCCAGGAGCATACTGTAGCTAAGGTGCCCACTAAATGGGACCTCTAGTCTCGAGGTAAGGTGCACATTTTCCCATTCCCAGAGATAGGGGCGCCCCGGTTTCCAGGAGGTCTTAGTCAGTGGACGGCTTTAGCTTTAGTATGCCTCACAGCGCTCAAGACTCTCACGTGGGCACTTCTTTCCAAGGAAGTACACTGCGTACCCAAAGCCTTCTGAGCACAAGCAAGGGATACACAGCTCTGGGCACATCCCTCCCTATGCAGTTGGAAGGGCCGGGAACTAAGGTGTTCTCTGAGGCGAGCGTCCCACAGCTTTGAAACAGCCCCAGGAACGCGGTTCTTGGCAGGGTTTCGTTCCCTGCGGGTCTGCCACGTTGAGGAAAACTAAGCGGCCCTGAAAGAAACCACCGGGGCTCCAATTCGGTTTGGGGACTCCTGCTCGACGTCTCTCTAGGTGATGCGGAAACTGGACTTTAGGTCCAGCCCGAAGTAATGCAGAGAGTAACCCCGAGCATTGCTAGGCATTGGGAACATCCGAAGTCACCCAGGTAGGCCTGCTGAGGGCAGTTCGGGGTTTGTGCCGTTCACCACATGCAGCACACACTGCATCCAAAAGTTTCATCGCAGAAGGCCGAACTGTGTTCCACGGGTCTCCCTTGGATGGTCAGAGAAGATAGGTGTATGTGCTGGGTGATCCAGTTGGTAATTGAGAAGCCTGGCAGAGGGCAGTCTTTTCCCCATTTGAAAGGTCGATAGTGGCGGCCTCAAGGCTGACTGAAAGACACTGCCCTTACCCGTCTTCTAGTCACCTCCAGGAGTGCCTCAGTGAAGACAGTGAGTTTTCTCCTACGAATCCAGGTGGTCTCCAGTGCCTTGCTGGGAGCTCATCCCACGCTTGCCCTAGCTAAAGTGTGAAGTCAAAGTGACCCCTAGCCTCAAGGGAAGCGCGAGCGCTTCCTATCAGCCAAGTTGGGTGGGCAGCCACCTCCATGAACCCTGACGCCATAGAGTGCTTTAACTCCTCTGCGGCTTTGCGTAGGCCTAAGAGAGTCGCGTGTGAATTCCTTCTGAGGGAGAGCATGTGCGCTGGGAGTCCCCGTTTTGTTTTCCGAGCCACACAACACAGGACAGACTGCTGGGGTCAGCTCTTGCTACGCAGAGCGAAGGGCAGTGAACTGCTTCTCGCTTGCAGAGCTTGATGTCTACAGCTGTAAGGCAGCCCCGGGACCAAGTTTTGGCCAGTATTACATTCAGCGTGGCTCTCCCTCTGTGGAGGCCCTCCGAACGGCACTGAGAGAATCCCTGAGCCTAAAGTGCATCCTGGCAACCCTTAACCTGTCATCTCACTATTGTGACGCAAGGTACACTGCAGGTGCAGCCTGACAGAAAGTACAGAAAAGCCGGTACGACTCTGAGGCATTTGGACGAGGCAAGGTCCCCTCGGCCTGACTAAGTCATTAAGCGGGTGCTGCTCCTCGTGGCACGCAGAACACCCCCCGTCCAACGAAGTGGGATCCTAGAAAGGCCCAGTGTTGCTGAAAGTCTCCAGGTGTCAGTCAGCGAGTGCTGGCAAATGCGTCGTGGGCTCAAGTTGGCACTGGGAGGATGTGGGAGAAGCCCGACTTTCCCCCTTTGGAAAGCCACTGCGTTGCAGCTTCCAAGCCGCCTGCTACTATTCACTCCACAGATTCCTCTGAGGAGCGGTGACTTTTTCCAAAAGAAACCAGGTGCTTGCGATTCCTTCCGGGGAGCTCACCCCCAGGAGCATACTGTAGCTAAGGTGCCCACTAAATGGGACCTCTAGTCTCGAGGTAAGGTGCACATTTTCCCATTCCCAGAGATAGGGGCGCCCCGGTTTCCAGGAGGTCTTAGTCAGTGGACGGCTTTAGCTTTAGTATGCCTCACAGCGCTCAAGACTCTCACGTGGGCACTTCTTTCCAAGGAAGTACACTGCGTACCCAAAGCCTTCTGAGCACAAGCAAGGGATACACAGCTCTGGGCACATCCCTCCCTATGCAGTTGGAAGGGCCGGGAACTAAGGTGTTCTCTGAGGCGAGCGTCCCACAGCTTTGAAACAGCCCCAGGAACGCGGTTCTTGGCAGGGTTTCGTTCCCTGCGGGTCTGCCACGTTGAGGAAAACTAAGCGGCCCTGAAAGAAACCACCGGGGCTCCAATTCGGTTTGGGGACTCCTGCTCGACGTCTCTCTAGGTGATGCGGAAACTGGACTTTAGGTCCAGCCCGAAGTAATGCAGAGAGTAACCCCGAGCATTGCTAGGCATTGGGAACATCCGAAGTCACCCAGGTAGGCCTGCTGAGGGCAGTTCGGGGTTTGTGCCGTTCACCACATGCAGCACACACTGCATCCAAAAGTTTCATCGCAGAAGGCCGAACTGTGTTCCACGGGTCTCCCTTGGATGGTCAGAGAAGATAGGTGTATGTGCTGGGTGATCCAGTTGGTAATTGAGAAGCCTGGCAGAGGGCAGTCTTTTCCCCATTTGAAAGGTCGATAGTGGCGGCCTCAAGGCTGACTGAAAGACACTGCCCTTACCCGTCTTCTAGTCACCTCCAGGAGTGCCTCAGTGAAGACAGTGAGTTTTCTCCTACGAATCCAGGTGGTCTCCAGTGCCTTGCTGGGAGCTCATCCCACGCTTGCCCTAGCTAAAGTGTGAAGTCAAAGTGACCCCTAGCCTCAAGGGAAGCGCGAGCGCTTCCTATCAGCCAAGTTGGGTGGGCAGCCACCTCCATGAACCCTGACGCCATAGAGTGCTTTAACTCCTCTGCGGCTTTGCGTAGGCCTAAGAGAGTCGCGTGTGAATTCCTTCTGAGGGAGAGCATGTGCGCTGGGAGTCCCCGTTTTGTTTTCCGAGCCACACAACACAGGACAGACTGCTGGGGTCAGCTCTTGCTACGCAGAGCGAAGGGCAGTGAACTGCTTCTCGCTTGCAGAGCTTGATGTCTACAGCTGTAAGGCAGCCCCGGGACAAAGTTTTGGCCAGTATTACATTCAGCGTGGCTCTCCCTCTGTGGAGGCCCTCCGAACGGCACTGAGAGAATCCCTGAGCCTAAAGTGCATCCTGGCAACCCTTAACCTGTCATCTCACTATTGTGACGCAAGGTACACTGCAGGTGCAGCCTGACAGAAAGTACAGAAAAGCCGGTACGACTCTGAGGCATTTGGACGAGGCAAGGTCCCCTCGGCCTGACTAAGTCATTAAGCGGGTGCTGCTCCTCGTGGCACGCAGAACACCCCCCGTCCAACGAAGTGGGATCCTAGAAAGGCCCAGTGTTGCTGAAAGTCTCCAGGTGTCAGTCAGCGAGTGCTGGCAAATGCGTCGTGGGCTCAAGTTGGCACTGGGAGGATGTGGGAGAAGCCCGACTTTCCCCCTTTGGAAAGCCACTTCGTTGCAGCTTCCAAGCCGCCTGCTACTATTCACTCCACAGATTCCTCTGAGGAGCGGTGAGTTTTTCCAAAAGAAACCAGGTGCTTGCGATTCCTTCCGGGGAGCTCACCCCCAGGAGCATACTGTAGCTAAGGTGCCCACTAAATGGGACCTCTAGTCTCGAGGTAAGGTGCACATTTTCCCATTCCCAGAGATAGGGGCGCCCCGGTTTCCAGGAGGTCTTAGTCAGTGGACGGCTTTAGCTTTAGTATGCCTCACAGCGCTCAAGACTCTCACGTGGGCACTTCTTTCCAAGGAAGTACACTGCGTACCCAAAGCCTTCTGAGCACAAGCAAGGGATACACAGCTCTGGGCACATCCCTCCCTATGCAGTTGGAAGGGCCGGGAACTAAGGTGTTCTCTGAGGCGAGCGTCCCACAGCTTTGAAACAGCCCCAGGAACGCGGTTCTTGGCAGGGTTTCGTTCCCTGCGGGTCTGCCACGTTGAGGAAAACTAAGCGGCCCTGAAAGAAACCACCGGGGCTCCAATTCGGTTTGGGGACTCCTGCTCGACGTCTCTCTAGGTGATGCGGAAACTGGACTTTAGGTCCAGCCCGAAGTAATGCAGAGAGTAGCCCCGAGCATTGCTAGGCATTGGGAACATCCGAAGTCACCCAGGTAGGCCTGCTGAGGGCAGTTCGGGGTTTGTGCCGTTCACCACATGCAGCACACACTGCATCCAAAAGTTTCATCGCAGAAGGCCGAACTGTGTTCCACGGGTCTCCCTTGGATTGTCAGAGAAGATAGGTGTATGTGCTGGGTGATCCAGTTGGTAATTGAGAAGCCTGGCAGAGGGCAGTCTTTTCCCCATTTGAAAGGTCGATAGTGGCGGCCTCAAGGCTGACTGAAAGACACTGCCCTTACCCGTCTTCTAGTCACCTCCAGGAGTGCCTCAGTGAAGACAGTGAGTTTTCTCCTACGAATCCAGGTGGTCTCCAGTGCCTTGCTGGGAGCTCATCCCACGCTTGCCCTAGCTAAAGTGTGAAGTCAAAGTGACCCCTAGCCTCAAGGGAAGCGCGAGCGCTTCCTATCAGCCAAGTTGGGTGGGCAGCCACCTCCATGAACCCTGACGCCATAGAGTGCTTTAACTCCTCTGCGGCTTTGCGTAGGCCTAAGAGAGTCGCGTGTGAATTCCTTCTGAGGGAGAGCATGTGCGCTGGGAGTCCCCGTTTTGTTTTCCGAGCCACACAACACAGGACAGACTGCTGGGGTCAGCTCTTGCTACGCAGAGCGAAGGGCAGTGAACTGCTTCTCGCTTGCAGAGCTTGATGTCTACAGCTGTAAGGCAGCCCCGGGACAAAGTTTTGGCCAGTATTACATTCAGCGTGGCTCTCCCTCTGTGGAGGCCCTCCGAACGGCACTGAGAGAATCCCTGAGCCTAAAGTGCATCCTGGCAACCCTTAACCTGTCATCTCACTATTGTGACGCAAGGTACACTGCAGGTGCAGCCTGACAGAAAGTACAGAAAAGCCGGTACGACTCTGAGGCATTTGGACGAGGCAAGGTCCCCTCGGCCTGACTAAGTCATTAAGCGGGTGCTGCTCCTCGTGGCACGCAGAACACCCCCCGTCCAACGAAGTGGGATCCTAGAAAGGCCCAGTGTTGCTGAAAGTCTCCAGGTGTCAGTCAGCGAGTGCTGGCAAATGCGTCGTGGGCTCAAGTTGGCACTGGGAGGATGTGGGAGAAGCCCGACTTTCCCCCTTTGGAAAGCCACTGCGTTGCAGCTTCCAAGCCGCCTGCTACTATTCACTCCACAGATTCCTCTGAGGAGCGGTGAGTTTTTCCAAAAGAAACCAGGTGCTTGCGATTCCTTCCGGGGAGCTCACCCCCAGGAGCATACTGTAGCTAAGGTGCCCACTAAATGGGACCTCTAGTCTCGAGGTAAGGTGCACATTTTCCCATTCCCAGAGATAGGGGCGCCCCGGTTTCCAGGAGGTCTTAGTCAGTGGACGGCTTTAGCTTTAGTATGCCTCACAGCGCTCAAGACTCTCACGTGGGCACTTCTTTCCAAGGAAGTACACTGCGTACCCAAAGCCTTCTGAGCACAAGCAAGGGATACACAGCTCTGGGCACATCCCTCCCTATGCAGTTGGAAGGGCCGGGAACTAAGGTGTTCTCTGAGGCGAGCGTCCCACAGCTTTGAAACAGCCCCAGGAACGCGGTTCTTGGCAGGGTTTCGTTCCCTGCGGGTCTGCCACGTTGAGGAAAACTAAGCGGCCCTGAAAGAAACCACCGGGGCTCCAATTCGGTTTGGGGACTCCTGCTCGACGTCTCTCTAGGTGATGCGGAAACTGGACTTTAGGTCCAGCCCGAAGTAATGCAGAGAGTAACCCCGAGCATTGCTAGGCATTGGGAACATCCGAAGTCACCCAGGTAGGCCTGCTGAGGGCAGTTCGGGGTTTGTGCCGTTCACCACATGCAGCACACACTGCATCCAAAAGTTTCATCGCAGAAGGCCGAACTGTGTTCCACGGGTCTCCCTTGGATTGTCAGAGAAGATAGGTGTATGTGCTGGGTGATCCAGTTGGTAATTGAGAAGCCTGGCAGAGGGCAGTCTTTTCCCCATTTGAAAGGTCGATAGTGGCGGCCTCAAGGCTGACTGAAAGACACTGCCCTTACCCGTCTTCTAGTCACCTCCAGGAGTGCCTCAGTGAAGACAGTGAGTTTTCTCCTACGAATCCAGGTGGTCTCCAGTGCCTTGCTGGGAGCTCATCCCACGCTTGCCCTAGCTAAAGTGTGAAGTCAAAGTGACCCCTAGCCTCAAGGGAAGCGCGAGCGCTTCCTATCAGCCAAGTTGGGTGGGCAGCCACCTCCATGAACCCTGACGCCATAGAGTGCTTTAACTCCTCTGCGGCTTTGCGTAGGCCTAAGAGAGTCGCGTGTGAATTCCTTCTGAGGGAGAGCATGTGCGCTGGGAGTCCCCGTTTTGTTTTCCGAGCCACACAACACAGGACAGACTGCTGGGGTCAGCTCTTGCTACGCAGAGCGAAGGGCAGTGAACTGCTTCTCGCTTGCAGAGCTTGATGTCTACAGCTGTAAGGCAGCCCCGGGACAAAGTTTTGGCCAGTATTACATTCAGCGTGGCTCTCCCTCTGTGGAGGCCCTCCGAACGGCACTGAGAGAATCCCTGAGCCTAAAGTGCATCCTGGCAACCCTTAACCTGTCATCTCACTATTGTGACGCAAGGTACACTGCAGGTGCAGCCTGACAGAAAGTACAGAAAAGCCGGTACGACTCTGAGGCATTTGGACGAGGCAAGGTCCCCTCGGCCTGACTAAGTCATTAAGCGGGTGCTGCTCCTCGTGGCACGCAGAACACCCCCCGTCCAACGAAGTGGGATCCTAGAAAGGCCCAGTGTTGCTGAAAGTCTCCAGGTGTCAGTCAGCGAGTGCTGGCAAATGCGTCGTGGGCTCAAGTTGGCACTGGGAGGATGTGGGAGAAGCCCGACTTTCCCCCTTTGGAAAGCCACTGCGTTGCAGCTTCCAAGCCGCCTGCTACTATTCACTCCACAGATTCCTCTGAGGAGCGGTGAGTTTTTCCAAAAGAAACCAGGTGCTTGCGATTCCTTCCGGGGAGCTCACCCCCAGGAGCATACTGTAGCTAAGGTGCCCACTAAATGGGACCTCTAGTCTCGAGGTAAGGTGCACATTTTCCCATTCCCAGAGATAGGGGCGCCCCGGTTTCCAGGAGGTCTTAGTCAGTGGACGGCTTTAGCTTTAGTATGCCTCACAGCGCTCAAGACTCTCACGTGGGCACTTCTTTCCAAGGAAGTACACTGCGTACCCAAAGCCTTCTGAGCACAAGCAAGGGATACACAGCTCTGGGCACATCCCTCCCTATGCAGTTGGAAGGGCCGGGAACTAAGGTGTTCTCTGAGGCGAGCGTCCCACAGCTTTGAAACAGCCCCAGGAACGCGGTTCTTGGCAGGGTTTCGTTCCCTGCGGGTCTGCCACGTTGAGGAAAACTAAGCGGCCCTGAAAGAAACCACCGGGGCTCCAATTCGGTTTGGGGACTCCTGCTCGACGTCTCTCTAGGTGATGCGGAAACTGGACTTTAGGTCCAGCCCGAAGTAATGCAGAGAGTAACCCCGAGCATTGCTAGGCATTGGGAACATCCGAAGTCACCCAGGTAGGCCTGCTGAGGGCAGTTCGGGGTTTGTGCCGTTCACCACATGCAGCACACACTGCATCCAAAAGTTTCATCGCAGAAGGCCGAACTGTGTTCCACGGGTCTCCCTTGGATGGTCAGAGAAGATAGGTGTATGTGCTGGGTGATCCAGTTGGTAATTGAGAAGCCTGGCAGAGGGCAGTCTTTTCCCCATTTGAAAGGTCGATAGTGGCGGCCTCAAGGCTGACTGAAAGACACTGCCCTTACCCGTCTTCTAGTCACCTCCAGGAGTGCCTCAGTGAAGACAGTGAGTTTTCTCCTACGAATCCAGGTGGTCTCCAGTGCCTTGCTGGGAGCTCATCCCACGCTTGCCCTAGCTAAAGTGTGAAGTCAAAGTGACCCCTAGCCTCAAGGGAAGCGCGAGCGCTTCCTATCAGCCAAGTTGGGTGGGCAGCCACCTCCATGAACCCTGACGCCATAGAGTGCTTTAACTCCTCTGCGGCTTTGCGTAGGCCTAAGAGAGTCGCGTGTGAATTCCTTCTGAGGGAGAGCATGTGCGCTGGGAGTCCCCGTTTTGTTTTCCGAGCCACACAACACAGGACAGACTGCTGGGGTCAGCTCTTGCTACGCAGAGCGAAGGGCAGTGAACTGCTTCTCGCTTGCAGAGCTTGATGTCTACAGCTGTAAGGCAGCCCCGGGACCAAGTTTTGGCCAGTATTACATTCAGCGTGGCTCTCCCTCTGTGGAGGCCCTCCGAACGGCACTGAGAGAATCCCTGAGCCTAAAGTGCATCCTGGCAACCCTTAACCTGTCATCTCACTATTGTGACGCAAGGTACACTGCAGGTGCAGCCTGACAGAAAGTACAGAAAAGCCGGTACGACTCTGAGGCATTTGGACGAGGCAAGGTCCCCTCGGCCTGACTAAGTCATTAAGCGGGTGCTGCTCCTCGTGGCACGCAGAACACCCCCCGTCCAACGAAGTGGGATCCTAGAAAGGCCCAGTGTTGCTGAAAGTCTCCAGGTGTCAGTCAGCGAGTGCTGGCAAATGCGTCGTGGGCTCAAGTTGGCACTGGGAGGATGTGGGAGAAGCCCGACTTTCCCCCTTTGGAAAGCCACTGCGTTGCAGCTTCCAAGCCGCCTGCTACTATTCACTCCACAGATTCCTCTGAGGAGCGGTGACTTTTTCCAAAAGAAACCAGGTGCTTGCGATTCCTTCCGGGGAGCTCACCCCCAGGAGCATACTGTAGCTAAGGTGCCCACTAAATGGGACCTCTAGTCTCGAGGTAAGGTGCACATTTTCCCATTCCCAGAGATAGGGGCGCCCCGGTTTCCAGGAGGTCTTAGTCAGTGGACGGCTTTAGCTTTAGTATGCCTCACAGCGCTCAAGACTCTCACGTGGGCACTTCTTTCCAAGGAAGTACACTGCGTACCCAAAGCCTTCTGAGCACAAGCAAGGGATACACAGCTCTGGGCACATCCCTCCCTATGCAGTTGGAAGGGCCGGGAACTAAGGTGTTCTCTGAGGCGAGCGTCCCACAGCTTTGAAACAGCCCCAGGAACGCGGTTCTTGGCAGGGTTTCGTTCCCTGCGGGTCTGCCACGTTGAGGAAAACTAAGCGGCCCTGAAAGAAACCACCGGGGCTCCAATTCGGTTTGGGGACTCCTGCTCGACGTCTCTCTAGGTGATGCGGAAACTGGACTTTAGGTCCAGCCCGAAGTAATGCAGAGAGTAACCCCGAGCATTGCTAGGCATTGGGAACATCCGAAGTCACCCAGGTAGGCCTGCTGAGGGCAGTTCGGGGTTTGTGCCGTTCACCACATGCAGCACACACTGCATCCAAAAGTTTCATCGCAGAAGGCCGAACTGTGTTCCACGGGTCTCCCTTGGATGGTCAGAGAAGATAGGTGTATGTGCTGGGTGATCCAGTTGGTAATTGAGAAGCCTGGCAGAGGGCAGTCTTTTCCCCATTTGAAAGGTCGATAGTGGCGGCCTCAAGGCTGACTGAAAGACACTGCCCTTACCCGTCTTCTAGTCACCTCCAGGAGTGCCTCAGTGAAGACAGTGAGTTTTCTCCTACGAATCCAGGTGGTCTCCAGTGCCTTGCTGGGAGCTCATCCCACGCTTGCCCTAGCTAAAGTGTGAAGTCAAAGTGACCCCTAGCCTCAAGGGAAGCGCGAGCGCTTCCTATCAGCCAAGTTGGGTGGGCAGCCACCTCCATGAACCCTGACGCCATAGAGTGCTTTAACTCCTCTGCGGCTTTGTGTAGGCCTAAGAGAGTCGCGTGTGAATTCCTTCTGAGGGAGAGCATGTGCGCTGGGAGTCCCCGTTTTGTTTTCCGAGCCACACAACACAGGACAGACTGCTGGGGTCAGCTCTTGCTACGCAGAGCGAAGGGCAGTGAACTGCTTCTCGCTTGCAGAGCTTGATGTCTACAGCTGTAAGGCAGCCCCGGGACAAAGTTTTGGCCAGTATTACATTCAGCGTGGCTCTCCCTCTGTGGAGGCCCTCCGAACGGCACTGAGAGAATCCCTGAGCCTAAAGTGCATCCTGGCAACCCTTAACCTGTCATCTCACTATTGTGACGCAAGGTACACTGCAGGTGCAGCCTGACAGAAAGTACAGAAAAGCCGGTACGACTCTGAGGCATTTGGACGAGGCAAGGTCCCCTCGGCCTGACTAAGTCATTAAGCGGGTGCTGCTCCTCGTGGCACGCAGAACACCCCCCGTCCAACGAAGTGGGATCCTAGAAAGGCCCAGTGTTGCTGAAAGTCTCCAGGTGTCAGTCAGCGAGTGCTGGCAAATGCGTCGTGGGCTCAAGTTGGCACTGGGAGGATGTGGGAGAAGCCCGACTTTCCCCCTTTGGAAAGCCACTGCGTTGCAGCTTCCAAGCCGCCTGCTACTATTCACTCCACAGATTCCTCTGAGGAGCGGTGAGTTTTTCCAAAAGAAACCAGGTGCTTGCGATTCCTTCCGGGGAGCTCACCCCCAGGAGCATACTGTAGCTAAGGTGCCCACTAAATGGGACCTCTAGTCTCGAGGTAAGGTGCACATTTTCCCATTCCCAGAGATAGGGGCGCCCCGGTTTCCAGGAGGTCTTAGTCAGTGGACGGCTTTAGCTTTAGTATGCCTCACAGCGCTCAAGACTCTCACGTGGGCACTTCTTTCCAAGGAAGTACACTGCGTACCCAAAGCCTTCTGAGCACAAGCAAGGGATACACAGCTCTGGGCACATCCCTCCCTATGCAGTTGGAAGGGCCGGGAACTAAGGTGTTCTCTGAGGCGAGCGTCCCACAGCTTTGAAACAGCCCCAGGAACGCGGTTCTTGGC
Organism: Mesoplodon mirus; assembly: GCF_964341445.2. Classification (NCBI taxonomy): domain Eukaryota; kingdom Metazoa; phylum Chordata; class Mammalia; order Artiodactyla; family Ziphiidae; genus Mesoplodon; species Mesoplodon mirus. The sequence continues at coordinate 87,907,857 of NC_138979.1, read as the reverse complement.
AGGGTTTCGTTCCCTGCGGGTCTGCCACGTTGAGGAAAACTAAGCGGCCCTGAAAGAAACCACCGGGGCTCCAATTCGGTTTGGGGACTCCTGCTCGACGTCTCTCTAGGTGATGCGGAAACTGGACTTTAGGTCCAGCCCGAAGTAATGCAGAGAGTAACCCCGAGCATTGCTAGGCATTGGGAACATCCGAAGTCACCCAGGTAGGCCTGCTGAGGGCAGTTCGGGGTTTGTGCCGTTCACCACATGCAGCACACACTGCATCCAAAAGTTTCATCGCAGAAGGCCGAACTGTGTTCCACGGGTCTCCCTTGGATGGTCAGAGAAGATAGGTGTATGTGCTGGGTGATCCAGTTGGTAATTGAGAAGCCTGGCAGAGGGCAGTCTTTTCCCCATTTGAAAGGTCGATAGTGGCGGCCTCAAGGCTGACTGAAAGACACTGCCCTTACCCGTCTTCTAGTCACCTCCAGGAGTGCCTCAGTGAAGACAGTGAGTTTTCTCCTACGAATCCAGGTGGTCTCCAGTGCCTTGCTGGGAGCTCATCCCACGCTTGCCCTAGCTAAAGTGTGAAGTCAGAGTGACCCCTAGCCTCAAGGGAAGCGCGAGCGCTTCCTATCAGCCAAGTTGGGTGGGCAGCCACCTCCATGAACCCTGACTCCATAGAGTGCTTTAACTCCTCTGCGGCTTTGCGTAGGCCTAAGAGAGTCGCGTGTGAATTCCTTCTGAGGGAGAGCATGTGCGCTGGGAGTCCCCGTTTTGTTTTCCGAGCCACACAACACAGGACAGACTGCTGGGGTCAGCTCTTGCTACGCAGAGCGAAGGGCAGTGAACTGCTTCTCGCTTGCAGAGCTTGATGTCTACAGCTGTAAGGCAGCCCCGGGACAAAGTTTTGGCCAGTATTACATTCAGCGTGGCTCTCCCTCTGTGGAGGCCCTCCGAACGGCACTGAGAGAATCCCTGAGCCTAAAGTGCATCCTGGCAACCCTTAACCTGTCATCTCACTATTGTGACGCAAGGTACACTGCAGGTGCAGCCTGACAGAAAGTACAGAAAAGCCGGTACGACTCTGAGGCATTTGGACGAGGCAAGGTCCCCTCGGCCTGACTAAGTCATTAAGCGGGTGCTGCTCCTCGTGGCACGCAGAACACCCCCCGTCCAACGAAGTGGGATCCTAGAAAGGCCCAGTGTTGCTGAAAGTCTCCAGGTGTCAGTCAGCGAGTGCTGGCAAATGCGTCGTGGGCTCAAGTTGGCACTGGGAGGATGTGGGAGAAGCCCGACTTTCCCCCTTTGGAAAGCCACTGCGTTGCAGCTTCCAAGCCGCCTGCTACTATTCACTCCACAGATTCCTCTGAGGAGCGGTGAGTTTTTCCAAAAGAAACCAGGTGCTTGCGATTCCTTCCGGGGAGCTCACCCCCAGGAGCATACTGTAGCTAAGGTGCCCACTAAATGGGACCTCTAGTCTCGAGGTAAGGTGCACATTTTCCCATTCCCAGAGATAGGGGCGCCCCGGTTTCCAGGAGGTCTTAGTCAGTGGACGGCTTTAGCTTTAGTATGCCTCACAGCGCTCAAGACTCTCACGTGGGCACTTCTTTCCAAGGAAGTACACTGCGTACCCAAAGCCTTCTGAGCACAAGCAAGGGATACACAGCTCTGGGCACATCCCTCCCTATGCAGTTGGAAGGGCCGGGAACTAAGGTGTTCTCTGAGGCGAGCGTCCCACAGCTTTGAAACAGCCCCAGGAACGCGGTTCTTGGCAGGGTTTCGTTCCCTGCGGGTCTGCCACGTTGAGGAAAACTAAGCGGCCCTGAAAGAAACCACCGGGGCTCCAATTCGGTTTGGGGACTCCTGCTCGACGTCTCTCTAGGTGATGCGGAAACTGGACTTTAGGTCCAGCCCGAAGTAATGCAGAGAGTAACCCCGAGCATTGCTAGGCATTGGGAACATCCGAAGTCACCCAGGTAGGCCTGCTGAGGGCAGTTCGGGGTTTGTGCCGTTCACCACATGCAGCACACACTGCATCCAAAAGTTTCATCGCAGAAGGCCGAACTGTGTTCCACGGGTCTCCCTTGGATGGTCAGAGAAGATAGGTGTATGTGCTGGGTGATCCAGTTGGTAATTGAGAAGCCTGGCAGAGGGCAGTCTTTTCCCCATTTGAAAGGTCGATAGTGGCGGCCTCAAGGCTGACTGAAAGACACTGCCCTTACCCGTCTTCTAGTCACCTCCAGGAGTGCCTCAGTGAAGACAGTGAGTTTTCTCCTACGAATCCAGGTGGTCTCCAGTGCCTTGCTGGGAGCTCATCCCACGCTTGCCCTAGCTAAAGTGTGAAGTCAAAGTGACCCCTAGCCTCAAGGGAAGCGCGAGCGCTTCCTATCAGCCAAGTTGGGTGGGCAGCCACCTCCATGAACCCTGACGCCATAGAGTGCTTTAACTCCTCTGCGGCTTTGCGTAGGCCTAAGAGAGTCGCGTGTGAATTCCTTCTGAGGGAGAGCATGTGCGCTGGGAGTCCCCGTTTTCTTTTCCGAGCCACACAACACAGGACAGACTGCTGGGGTCAGCTCTTGCTACGCAGAGCGAAGGGCAGTGAACTGCTTCTCGCTTGCAGAGCTTGATGTCTACAGCTGTAAGGCAGCCCCGGGACAAAGTTTTGGCCAGTATTACATTCAGCGTGGCTCTCCCTCTGTGGAGGCCCTCCGAACGGCACTGAGAGAATCCCTGAGCCTAAAGTGCATCCTGGCAACCCTTAACCTGTCATCTCACTATTGTGACGCAAGGTACACTGCAGGTGCAGCCTGACAGAAAGTACAGAAAAGCCGGTACGACTCTGAGGCATTTGGACGAGGCAAGGTCCCCTCGGCCTGACTAAGTCATTAAGCGGGTGCTGCTCCTCGTGGCACGCAGAACACCCCCCGTCCAACGAAGTGGGATCCTAGAAAGGCCCAGTGTTGCTGAAAGTCTCCAGGTGTCAGTCAGCGAGTGCTGGCAAATGCGTCGTGGGCTCAAGTTGGCACTGGGAGGATGTGGGAGAAGCCCGACTTTCCCCCTTTGGAAAGCCACTGCGTTGCAGCTTCCAAGCCGCCTGCTACTATTCACTCCACAGATTCCTCTGAGGAGCGGTGAGTTTTTCCAAAAGAAACCAGGTGCTTGCGATTCCTTCCGGGGAGCTCACCCCCAGGAGCATACTGTAGCTAAGGTGCCCACTAAATGGGACCTCTAGTCTCGAGGTAAGGTGCACATTTTCCCATTCCCAGAGATAGGGGCGCCCCGGTTTCCAGGAGGTCTTAGTCAGTGGACGGCTTTAGCTTTAGTATGCCTCACAGCGCTCAAGACTCTCACGTGGGCACTTCTTTCCAAGGAAGTACACTGCGTACCCAAAGCCTTCTGAGCACAAGCAAGGGATACACAGCTCTGGGCACATCCCTCCCTATGCAGTTGGAAGGGCCGGGAACTAAGGTGTTCTCTGAGGCGAGCGTCCCACAGCTTTGAAACAGCCCCAGGAACGCGGTTCTTGGCAGGGTTTCGTTCCCTGCGGGTCTGCCACGTTGAGGAAAACTAAGCGGCCCTGAAAGAAACCACCGGGGCTCCAATTCGGTTTGGGGACTCCTGCTCGACGTCTCTCTAGGTGATGCGGAAACTGGACTTTAGGTCCAGCCCGAAGTAATGCAGAGAGTAACCCCGAGCATTGCTAGGCATTGGGAACATCCGAAGTCACCCAGGTAGGCCTGCTGAGGGCAGTTCGGGGTTTGTGCCGTTCACCACATGCAGCACACACTGCATCCAAAAGTTTCATCGCAGAAGGCCGAACTGTGTTCCACGGGTCTCCCTTGGATGGTCAGAGAAGATAGGTGTATGTGCTGGGTGATCCAGTTGGTAATTGAGAAGCCTGGCAGAGGGCAGTCTTTTCCCCATTTGAAAGGTCGATAGTGGCGGCCTCAAGGCTGACTGAAAGACACTGCCCTTACCCGTCTTCTAGTCACCTCCAGGAGTGCCTCAGTGAAGACAGTGAGTTTTCTCCTACGAATCCAGGTGGTCTCCAGTGCCTTGCTGGGAGCTCATCCCACGCTTGCCCTAGCTAAAGTGTGAAGTCAAAGTGACCCCTAGCCTCAAGGGAAGCGCGAGCGCTTCCTATCAGCCAAGTTGGGTGGGCAGCCACCTCCATGAACCCTGACTCCATAGAGTGCTTTAACTCCTCTGCGGCTTTGCGTAGGCCTAAGAGAGTCGCGTGTGAATTCCTTCTGAGGGAGAGCATGTGCGCTGGGAGTCCCCGTTTTGTTTTCCGAGCCACACAACACAGGACAGACTGCTGGGGTCAGCTCTTGCTACGCAGAGCGAAGGGCAGTGAACTGCTTCTCGCTTGCAGAGCTTGATGTCTACAGCTGTAAGGCAGCCCCGGGACAAAGTTTTGGCCAGTATTACATTCAGCGTGGCTCTCCCTCTGTGGAGGCCCTCCGAACGGCACTGAGAGAATCCCTGAGCCTAAAGTGCATCCTGGCAACCCTTAACCTGTCATCTCACTATTGTGACGCAAGGTACACTGCAGGTGCAGCCTGACAGAAAGTACAGAAAAGCCGGTACGACTCTGAGGCATTTGGACGAGGCAAGGTCCCCTCGGCCTGACTAAGTCATTAAGCGGGTGCTGCTCCTCGTGGCACGCAGAACACCCCCCGTCCAACGAAGTGGGATCCTAGAAAGGCCCAGTGTTGCTGAAAGTCTCCAGGTGTCAGTCAGCGAGTGCTGGCAAATGCGTCGTGGGCTCAAGTTGGCACTGGGAGGATGTGGGAGAAGCCCGACTTTCCCCCTTTGGAAAGCCACTTCGTTGCAGCTTCCAAGCCGCCTGCTACTATTCACTCCACAGATTCCTCTGAGGAGCGGTGACTTTTTCCAAAAGAAACCAGGTGCTTGCGATTCCTTCCGGGGAGCTCACCCCCAGGAGCATACTGTAGCTAAGGTGCCCACTAAATGTGACCTCTAGTCTCGAGGTAAGGTGCACATTTTCCCATTCCCAGAGATAGGGGCGCCCCGGTTTCCAGGAGGTCTTAGTCAGTGGACGGCTTTAGCTTTAGTATGCCTCACAGCGCTCAAGACTCTCACGTGGGCACTTCTTTCCAAGGAAGTACACTGCGTACCCAAAGCCTTCTGAGCACAAGCAAGGGATACACAGCTCTGGGCACATCCCTCCCTATGCAGTTGGAAGGGCCGGGAACTAAGGTGTTCTCTGAGGCGAGCGTCCCACAGCTTTGAAACAGCCCCAGGAACGCGGTTCTTGGCAGGGTTTCGTTCCCTGCGGGTCTGCCACGTTGAGGAAAACTAAGCGGCCCTGAAAGAAACCACCGGGGCTCCAATTCGGTTTGGGGACTCCTGCTCGACGTCTCTCTAGGTGATGCGGAAACTGGACTTTAGGTCCAGCCCGAAGTAATGCAGAGAGTAACCCCGAGCATTGCTAGGCATTGGGAACATCCGAAGTCACCCAGGTAGGCCTGCTGAGGGCAGTTCGGGGTTTGTGCCGTTCACCACATGCAGCACACACTGCATCCAAAAGTTTCATCGCAGAAGGCCGAACTGTGTTCCACGGGTCTCCCTTGGATGGTCAGAGAAGATAGGTGTATGTGCTGGGTGATCCAGTTGGTAATTGAGAAGCCTGGCAGAGGGCAGTCTTTTCCCCATTTGAAAGGTCGATAGTGGCGGCCTCAAGGCTGACTGAAAGACACTGCCCTTACCCGTCTTCTAGTCACCTCCAGGAGTGCCTCAGTGAAGACAGTGAGTTTTCTCCTACGAATCCAGGTGGTCTCCAGTGCCTTGCTGGGAGCTCATCCCACGCTTGCCCTAGCTAAAGTGTGAAGTCAAAGTGACCCCTAGCCTCAAGGGAAGCGCGAGCGCTTCCTATCAGCCAAGTTGGGTGGGCAGCCACCTCCATGAACCCTGACTCCATAGAGTGCTTTAACTCCTCTGCGGCTTTGCGTAGGCCTAAGAGAGTCGCGTGTGAATTCCTTCTGAGGGAGAGCATGTGCGCTGGGAGTCCCCGTTTTCTTTTCCGAGCCACACAACACAGGACAGACTGCTGGGGTCAGCTCTTGCTACGCAGAGCGAAGGGCAGTGAACTGCTTCTCGCTTGCAGAGCTTGATGTCTACAGCTGTAAGGCAGCCCCGGGACAAAGTTTTGGCCAGTATTACATTCAGCGTGGCTCTCCCTCTGTGGAGGCCCTCCGAACGGCACTGAGAGAATCCCTGAGCCTAAAGTGCATCCTGGCAACCCTTAACCTGTCATCTCACTATTGTGACGCAAGGTACACTGCAGGTGCAGCCTGACAGAAAGTACAGAAAAGCCGGTACGACTCTGAGGCATTTGGACGAGGCAAGGTCCCCTCGGCCTGACTAAGTCATTAAGCGGGTGCTGCTCCTCGTGGCACGCAGAACACCCCCCGTCCAACGAAGTGGGATCCTAGAAAGGCCCAGTGTTGCTGAAAGTCTCCAGGTGTCAGTCAGCGAGTGCTGGCAAATGCGTCGTGGGCTCAAGTTGGCACTGGGAGGATGTGGGAGAAGCCCGACTTTCCCCCTTTGGAAAGCCACTGCGTTGCAGCTTCCAAGCCGCCTGCTACTATTCACTCCACAGATTCCTCTGAGGAGCGGTGAGTTTTTCCAAAAGAAACCAGGTGCTTGCGATTCCTTCCGGGGAGCTCACCCCCAGGAGCATACTGTAGCTAAGGTGCCCACTAAATGTGACCTCTAGTCTCGAGGTAAGGTGCACATTTTCCCATTCCCAGAGATAGGGGCGCCCCGGTTTCCAGGAGGTCTTAGTCAGTGGACGGCTTTAGCTTTAGTATGCCTCACAGCGCTCAAGACTCTCACGTGGGCACTTCTTTCCAAGGAAGTACACTGCGTACCCAAAGCCTTCTGAGCACAAGCAAGGGATACACAGCTCTGGGCACATCCCTCCCTATGCAGTTGGAAGGGCCGGGAACTAAGGTGTTCTCTGAGGCGAGCGTCCCACAGCTTTGAAACAGCCCCAGGAACGCGGTTCTTGGCAGGGTTTCGTTCCCTGCGGGTCTGCCACGTTGAGGAAAACTAAGCGGCCCTGAAAGAAACCACCGGGGCTCCAATTCGGTTTGGGGACTCCTGCTCGACGTCTCTCTAGGTGATGCGGAAACTGGACTTTAGGTCCAGCCCGAAGTAATGCAGAGAGTAACCCCGAGCATTGCTAGGCATTGGGAACATCCGAAGTCACCCAGGTAGGCCTGCTGAGGGCAGTTCGGGGTTTGTGCCGTTCACCACATGCAGCACACACTGCATCCAAAAGTTTCATCGCAGAAGGCCGAACTGTGTTCCACGGGTCTCCCTTGGATGGTCAGAGAAGATAGGTGTATGTGCTGGGTGATCCAGTTGGTAATTGAGAAGCCTGGCAGAGGGCAGTCTTTTCCCCATTTGAAAGGTCGATAGTGGCGGCCTCAAGGCTGACTGAAAGACACTGCCCTTACCCGTCTTCTAGTCACCTCCAGGAGTGCCTCAGTGAAGACAGTGAGTTTTCTCCTACGAATCCAGGTGGTCTCCAGTGCCTTGCTGGGAGCTCATCCCACGCTTGCCCTAGCTAAAGTGTGAAGTCAAAGTGACCCCTAGCCTCAAGGGAAGCGCGAGCGCTTCCTATCAGCCAAGTTGGGTGGGCAGCCACCTCCATGAACCCTGACTCCATAGAGTGCTTTAACTCCTCTGCGGCTTTGCGTAGGCCTAAGAGAGTCGCGTGTGAATTCCTTCTGAGGGAGAGCATGTGCGCTGGGAGTCCCCGTTTTCTTTTCCGAGCCACACAACACAGGACAGACTGCTGGGGTCAGCTCTTGCTACGCAGAGCGAAGGGCAGTGAACTGCTTCTCGCTTGCAGAGCTTGATGTCTACAGCTGTAAGGCAGCCCCGGGACAAAGTTTTGGCCAGTATTACATTCAGCGTGGCTCTCCCTCTGTGGAGGCCCTCCGAACGGCACTGAGAGAATCCCTGAGCCTAAAGTGCATCCTGGCAACCCTTAACCTGTCATCTCACTATTGTGACGCAAGGTACACTGCAGGTGCAGCCTGACAGAAAGTACAGAAAAGCCGGTACGACTCTGAGGCATTTGGACGAGGCAAGGTCCCCTCGGCCTGACTAAGTCATTAAGCGGGTGCTGCTCCTCGTGGCACGCAGAACACCCCCCGTCCAACGAAGTGGGATCCTAGAAAGGCCCAGTGTTGCTGAAAGTCTCCAGGTGTCAGTCAGCGAGTGCTGGCAAATGCGTCGTGGGCTCAAGTTGGCACTGGGAGGATGTGGGAGAAGCCCGACTTTCCCCCTTTGGAAAGCCACTGCGTTGCAGCTTCCAAGCCGCCTGCTACTATTCACTCCACAGATTCCTCTGAGGAGCGGTGAGTTTTTCCAAAAGAAACCAGGTGCTTGCGATTCCTTCCGGGGAGCTCACCCCCAGGAGCATACTGTAGCTAAGGTGCCCACTAAATGTGACCTCTAGTCTCGAGGTAAGGTGCACATTTTCCCATTCCCAGAGATAGGGGCGCCCCGGTTTCCAGGAGGTCTTAGTCAGTGGACGGCTTTAGCTTTAGTATGCCTCACAGCGCTCAAGACTCTCACGTGGGCACTTCTTTCCAAGGAAGTACACTGCGTACCCAAAGCCTTCTGAGCACAAGCAAGGGATACACAGCTCTGGGCACATCCCTCCCTATGCAGTTGGAAGGGCCGGGAACTAAGGTGTTCTCTGAGGCGAGCGTCCCACAGCTTTGAAACAGCCCCAGGAACGCGGTTCTTGGCAGGGTTTCGTTCCCTGCGGGTCTGCCACGTTGAGGAAAACTAAGCGGCCCTGAAAGAAACCACCGGGGCTCCAATTCGGTTTGGGGACTCCTGCTCGACGTCTCTCTAGGTGATGCGGAAACTGGACTTTAGGTCCAGCCCGAAGTAATGCAGAGAGTAACCCCGAGCATTGCTAGGCATTGGGAACATCCGAAGTCACCCAGGTAGGCCTGCTGAGGGCAGTTCGGGGTTTGTGCCGTTCACCACATGCAGCACACACTGCATCCAAAAGTTTCATCGCAGAAGGCCGAACTGTGTTCCACGGGTCTCCCTTGGATGGTCAGAGAAGATAGGTGTATGTGCTGGGTGATCCAGTTGGTAATTGAGAAGCCTGGCAGAGGGCAGTCTTTTCCCCATTTGAAAGGTCGATAGTGGCGGCCTCAAGGCTGACTGAAAGACACTGCCCTTACCCGTCTTCTAGTCACCTCCAGGAGTGCCTCAGTGAAGACAGTGAGTTTTCTCCTACGAATCCAGGTGGTCTCCAGTGCCTTGCTGGGAGCTCATCCCACGCTTGCCCTAGCTAAAGTGTGAAGTCAAAGTGACCCCTAGCCTCAAGGGAAGCGCGAGCGCTTCCTATCAGCCAAGTTGGGTGGGCAGCCACCTCCATGAACCCTGACTCCATAGAGTGCTTTAACTCCTCTGCGGCTTTGCGTAGGCCTAAGAGAGTCGCGTGTGAATTCCTTCTGAGGGAGAGCATGTGCGCTGGGAGTCCCCGTTTTGTTTTCCGAGCCACACAACACAGGACAGACTGCTGGGGTCAGCTCTTGCTACGCAGAGCGAAGGGCAGTGAACTGCTTCTCGCTTGCAGAGCTTGATGTCTACAGCTGTAAGGCAGCCCCGGGACAAAGTTTTGGCCAGTATTACATTCAGCGTGGCTCTCCCTCTGTGGAGGCCCTCCGAACGGCACTGAGAGAATCCCTGAGCCTAAAGTGCATCCTGGCAACCCTTAACCTGTCATCTCACTATTGTGACGCAAGGTACACTGCAGGTGCAGCCTGACAGAAAGTACAGAAAAGCCGGTACGACTCTGAGGCATTTGGACGAGGCAAGGTCCCCTCGGCCTGACTAAGTCATTAAGCGGGTGCTGCTCCTCGTGGCACGCAGAACACCCCCCGTCCAACGAAGTGGGATCCTAGAAAGGCCCAGTGTTGCTGAAAGTCTCCAGGTGTCAGTCAGCGAGTGCTGGCAAATGCGTCGTGGGCTCAAGTTGGCACTGGGAGGATGTGGGAGAAGCCCGACTTTCCCCCTTTGGAAAGCCACTTCGTTGCAGCTTCCAAGCCGCCTGCTACTATTCACTCCACAGATTCCTCTGAGGAGCGGTGAGTTTTTCCAAAAGAAACCAGGTGCTTGCGATTCCTTCCGGGGAGCTCACCCCCAGGAGCATACTGTAGCTAAGGTGCCCACTAAATGTGACCTCTAGTCTCGAGGTAAGGTGCACATTTTCCCATTCCCAGAGATAGGGGCGCCCCGGTTTCCAGGAGGTCTTAGTCAGTGGACGGCTTTAGCTTTAGTATGCCTCACAGCGCTCAAGACTCTCACGTGGGCACTTCTTTCCAAGGAAGTACACTGCGTACCCAAAGCCTTCTGAGCACAAGCAAGGGATACACAGCTCTGGGCACATCCCTCCCTATGCAGTTGGAAGGGCCGGGAACTAAGGTGTTCTCTGAGGCGAGCGTCCCACAGCTTTGAAACAGCCCCAGGAACGCGGTTCTTGGCAGGGTTTCGTTCCCTGCGGGTCTGCCACGTTGAGGAAAACTAAGCGGCCCTGAAAGAAACCACCGGGGCTCCAATTCGGTTTGGGGACTCCTGCTCGACGTCTCTCTAGGTGATGCGGAAACTGGACTTTAGGTCCAGCCCGAAGTAATGCAGAGAGTAACCCCGAGCATTGCTAGGCATTGGGAACATCCGAAGTCACCCAGGTAGGCCTGCTGAGGGCAGTTCGGGGTTTGTGCCGTTCACCACATGCAGCACACACTGCATCCAAAAGTTTCATCGCAGAAGGCCGAACTGTGTTCCACGGGTCTCCCTTGGATGGTCAGAGAAGATAGGTGTATGTGCTGGGTGATCCAGTTGGTAATTGAGAAGCCTGGCAGAGGGCAGTCTTTTCCCCATTTGAAAGGTCGATAGTGGCGGCCTCAAGGCTGACTGAAAGACACTGCCCTTACCCGTCTTCTAGTCACCTCCAGGAGTGCCTCAGTGAAGACAGTGAGTTTTCTCCTACGAATCCAGGTGGTCTCCAGTGCCTTGCTGGGAGCTCATCCCACGCTTGCCCTAGCTAAAGTGTGAAGTCAAAGTGACCCCTAGCCTCAAGGGAAGCGCGAGCGCTTCCTATCAGCCAAGTTGGGTGGGCAGCCACCTCCATGAACCCTGACTCCATAGAGTGCTTTAACTCCTCTGCGGCTTTGCGTAGGCCTAAGAGAGTCGCGTGTGAATTCCTTCTGAGGGAGAGCATGTGGGCTGGGAGTCCCCGTTTTCTTTTCCGAGCCACACAACACAGGACAGACTGCTGGGGTCAGCTCTTGCTACGCAGAGCGAAGGGCAGTGAACTGCTTCTCGCTTGCAGAGCTTGATGTCTACAGCTGTAAGGCAGCCCCGGGACAAAGTTTTGGCCAGTATTACATTCAGCGTGGCTCTCCCTCTGTGGAGGCCCTCCGAACGGCACTGAGAGAATCCCTGAGCCTAAAGTGCATCCTGGCAACCCTTAACCTGTCATCTCACTCTTGTGACGCAAGGTACACTGCAGGTGCAGCCTGACAGAAAGTACAGAAAAGCCGGTACGACTCTGAGGCATTTGGACGAGGCAAGGTCCCCTCGGCCTGACTAAGTCATTAAGCGGGTGCTGCTCCTCGTGGCACGCAGAACACCCCCCGTCCAACGAAGTGGGATCCTAGAAAGGCCCAGTGTTGCTGAAAGTCTCCAGGTGTCAGTCAGCGAGTGCTGGCAAATGCGTCGTGGGCTCAAGTTGGCACTGGGAGGATGTGGGAGAAGCCCGACTTTCCCCCTTTGGAAAGCCACTTCGTTGCAGCTTCCAAGCCGCCTGCTACTATTCACTCCACAGATTCCTCTGAGGAGCGGTGAGTTTTTCCAAAAGAAACCAGGTGCTTGCGATTCCTTCCGGGGAGCTCACCCCCAGGAGCATACTGTAGCTAAGGTGCCCACTAAATGTGACCTCTAGTCTCGAGGTAAGGTGCACATTTTCCCATTCCCAGAGATAGGGGCGCCCCGGTTTCCAGGAGGTCTTAGTCAGTGGACGGCTTTAGCTTTAGTATGCCTCACAGCGCTCAAGACTCTCACGTGGGCACTTCTTTCCAAGGAAGTACACTGCGTACCCAAAGCCTTCTGAGCACAAGCAAGGGATACACAGCTCTGGGCACATCCCTCCCTATGCAGTTGGAAGGGCCGGGAACTAAGGTGTTCTCTGAGGCGAGCGTCCCACAGCTTTGAAACAGCCCCAGGAACGCGGTTCTTGGCAGGGTTTCGTTCCCTGCGGGTCTGCCACGTTGAGGAAAACTAAGCGGCCCTGAAAGAAACCACCGGGGCTCCAATTCGGTTTGGGGACTCCTGCTCGACGTCTCTCTAGGTGATGCGGAAACTGGACTTTAGGTCCAGCCCGAAGTAATGCAGAGAGTAACCCCGAGCATTGCTAGGCATTGGGAACATCCGAAGTCACCCAGGTAGGCCTGCTGAGGGCAGTTCGGGGTTTGTGCCGTTCACCACATGCAGCACACACTGCATCCAAAAGTTTCATCGCAGAAGGCCGAACTGTGTTCCACGGGTCTCCCTTGGATGGTCAGAGAAGATAGGTGTATGTGCTGGGTGATCCAGTTGGTAATTGAGAAGCCTGGCAGAGGGCAGTCTTTTCCCCATTTGAAAGGTCGATAGTGGCGGCCTCAAGGCTGACTGAAAGACACTGCCCTTACCCGTCTTCTAGTCACCTCCAGGAGTGCCTCAGTGAAGACAGTGAGTTTTCTCCTACGAATCCAGGTGGTCTCCAGTGCCTTGCTGGGAGCTCATCCCACGCTTGCCCTAGCTAAAGTGTGAAGTCAAAGTGACCCCTAGCCTCAAGGGAAGCGCGAGCGCTTCCTATCAGCCAAGTTGGGTGGGCAGCCACCTCCATGAACCCTGACTCCATAGAGTGCTTTAACTCCTCTGCGGCTTTGCGTAGGCCTAAGAGAGTCGCGTGTGAATTCCTTCTGAGGGAGAGCATGTGCGCTGGGAGTCCCCGTTTTCTTTTCCGAGCCACACAACACAGGACAGACTGCTGGGGTCAGCTCTTGCTACGCAGAGCGAAGGGCAGTGAACTGCTTCTCGCTTGCAGAGCTTGATGTCTACAGCTGTAAGGCAGCCCCGGGACAAAGTTTTGGCCAGTATTACATTCAGCGTGGCTCTCCCTCTGTGGAGGCCCTCCGAACGGCACTGAGAGAATCCCTGAGCCTAAAGTGCATCCTGGCAACCCTTAACCTGTCATCTCACTCTTGTGACGCAAGGTACACTGCAGGTGCAGCCTGACAGAAAGTACAGAAAAGCCGGTACGACTCTGAGGCATTTGGACGAGGCAAGGTCCCCTCGGCCTGACTAAGTCATTAAGCGGGTGCTGCTCCTCGTGGCACGCAGAACACCCCCCGTCCAACGAAGTGGGATCCTAGAAAGGCCCAGTGTTGCTGAAAGTCTCCAGGTGTCAGTCAGCGAGTGCTGGCAAATGCGTCGTGGGCTCAAGTTGGCACTGGGAGGATGTGGGAGAAGCCCGACTTTCCCCCTTTGGAAAGCCACTTCGTTGCAGCTTCCAAGCCGCCTGCTACTATTCACTCCACAGATTCCTCTGAGGAGCGGTGAGTTTTTCCAAAAGAAACCAGGTGCTTGCGATTCCTTCCGGGGAGCTCACCCCCAGGAGCATACTGTAGCTAAGGTGCCCACTAAATGTGACCTCTAGTCTCGAGGTAAGGTGCACATTTTCCCATTCCCAGAGATAGGGGCGCCCCGGTTTCCAGGAGGTCTTAGTCAGTGGACGGCTTTAGCTTTAGTATGCCTCACAGCGCTCAAGACTCTCACGTGGGCACTTCTTTCCAAGGAAGTACACTGCGTACCCAAAGCCTTCTGAGCACAAGCAAGGGATACACAGCTCTGGGCACATCCCTCCCTATGCAGTTGGAAGGGCCGGGAACTAAGGTGTTCTCTGAGGCGAGCGTCCCACAGCTTTGAAACAGCCCCAGGAACGCGGTTCTTGGCAGGGTTTCGTTCCCTGCGGGTCTGCCACGTTGAGGAAAACTAAGCGGCCCTGAAAGAAACCACCGGGGCTCCAATTCGGTTTGGGGACTCCTGCTCGACGTCTCTCTAGGTGATGCGGAAACTGGACTTTAGGTCCAGCCCGAAGTAATGCAGAGAGTAACCCCGAGCATTGCTAGGCATTGGGAACATCCGAAGTCACCCAGGTAGGCCTGCTGAGGGCAGTTCGGGGTTTGTGCCGTTCACCACATGCAGCACACACTGCATCCAAAAGTTTCATCGCAGAAGGCCGAACTGTGTTCCACGGGTCTCCCTTGGATGGTCAGAGAAGATAGGTGTATGTGCTGGGTGATCCAGTTGGTAATTGAGAAGCCTGGCAGAGGGCAGTCTTTTCCCCATTTGAAAGGTCGATAGTGGCGGCCTCAAGGCTGACTGAAAGACACTGCCCTTACCCGTCTTCTAGTCACCTCCAGGAGTGCCTCAGTGAAGACAGTGAGTTTTCTCCTACGAATCCAGGTGGTCTCCAGTGCCTTGCTGGGAGCTCATCCCACGCTTGCCCTAGCTAAAGTGTGAAGTCAAAGTGACCCCTAGCCTCAAGGGAAGCGCGAGCGCTTCCTATCAGCCAAGTTGGGTGGGCAGCCACCTCCATGAACCCTGACTCCATAGAGTGCTTTAACTCCTCTGCGGCTTTGCGTAGGCCTAAGAGAGTCGCGTGTGAATTCCTTCTGAGGGAGAGCATGTGGGCTGGGAGTCCCCGTTTTCTTTTCCGAGCCACACAACACAGGACAGACTGCTGGGGTCAGCTCTTGCTACGCAGAGCGAAGGGCAGTGAACTGCTTCTCGCTTGCAGAGCTTGATGTCTACAGCTGTAAGGCAGCCCCGGGACAAAGTTTTGGCCAGTATTACATTCAGCGTGGCTCTCCCTCTGTGGAGGCCCTCCGAACGGCACTGAGAGAATCCCTGAGCCTAAAGTGCATCCTGGCAACCCTTAACCTGTCATCTCACTCTTGTGACGCAAGGTACACTGCAGGTGCAGCCTGACAGAAAGTACAGAAAAGCCGGTACGACTCTGAGGCATTTGGACGAGGCAAGGTCCCCTCGGCCTGACTAAGTCATTAAGCGGGTGCTGCTCCTCGTGGCACGCAGAACACCCCCCGTCCAACGAAGTGGGATCCTAGAAAGGCCCAGTGTTGCTGAAAGTCTCCAGGTGTCAGTCAGCGAGTGCTGGCAAATGCGTCGTGGGCTCAAGTTGGCACTGGGAGGATGTGGGAGAAGCCCGACTTTCCCCCTTTGGAAAGCCACTTCGTTGCAGCTTCCAAGCCGCCTGCTACTATTCACTCCACAGATTCCTCTGAGGAGCGGTGAGTTTTTCCAAAAGAAACCAGGTGCTTGCGATTCCTTCCGGGGAGCTCACCCCCAGGAGCATACTGTAGCTAAGGTGCCCACTAAATGTGACCTCTAGTCTCGAGGTAAGGTGCACATTTTCCCATTCCCAGAGATAGGGGCGCCCCGGTTTCCAGGAGGTCTTAGTCAGTGGACGGCTTTAGCTTTAGTATGCCTCACAGCGCTCAAGACTCTCACGTGGGCACTTCTTTCCAAGGAAGTACACTGCGTACCCAAAGCCTTCTGAGCACAAGCAAGGGATACACAGCTCTGGGCACATCCCTCCCTATGCAGTTGGAAGGGCCGGGAACTAAGGTGTTCTCTGAGGCGAGCGTCCCACAGCTTTGAAACAGCCCCAGGAACGCGGTTCTTGGCAGGGTTTCGTTCCCTGCGGGTCTGCCACGTTGAGGAAAACTAAGCGGCCCTGAAAGAAACCACCGGGGCTCCAATTCGGTTTGGGGACTCCTGCTCGACGTCTCTCTAGGTGATGCGGAAACTGGACTTTAGGTCCAGCCCGAAGTAATGCAGAGAGTAACCCCGAGCATTGCTAGGCATTGGGAACATCCGAAGTCACCCAGGTAGGCCTGCTGAGGGCAGTTCGGGGTTTGTGCCGTTCACCACATGCAGCACACACTGCATCCAAAAGTTTCATCGCAGAAGGCCGAACTGTGTTCCACGGGTCTCCCTTGGATGGTCAGAGAAGATAGGTGTATGTGCTGGGTGATCCAGTTGGTAATTGAGAAGCCTGGCAGAGGGCAGTCTTTTCCCCATTTGAAAGGTCGATAGTGGCGGCCTCAAGGCTGACTGAAAGACACTGCCCTTACCCGTCTTCTAGTCACCTCCAGGAGTGCCTCAGTGAAGACAGTGAGTTTTCTCCTACGAATCCAGGTGGTCTCCAGTGCCTTGCTGGGAGCTCATCCCACGCTTGCCCTAGCTAAAGTGTGAAGTCAAAGTGACCCCTAGCCTCAAGGGAAGCGCGAGCGCTTCCTATCAGCCAAGTTGGGTGGGCAGCCACCTCCATGAACCCTGACTCCATAGAGTGCTTTAACTCCTCTGCGGCTTTGCGTAGGCCTAAGAGAGTCGCGTGTGAATTCCTTCTGAGGGAGAGCATGTGCGCTGGGAGTCCCCGTTTTCTTTTCCGAGCCACACAACACAGGACAGACTGCTGGGGTCAGCTCTTGCTACGCAGAGCGAGGGGCAGTGAACTGCTTCTCGCTTGCAGAGCTTGATGTCTACAGCTGTAAGGCAGCCCCGGGACAAAGTTTTGGCCAGTATTACATTCAGCGTGGCTCTCCCTCTGTGGAGGCCCTCCGAACGGCACTGAGAGAATCCCTGAGCCTAAAGTGCATCCTGGCAACCCTTAACCTGTCATCTCACTCTTGTGACGCAAGGTACACTGCAGGTGCAGCCTGACAGAAAGTACAGAAAAGCCGGTACGACTCTGAGGCATTTGGACGAGGCAAGGTCCCCTCGGCCTGACTAAGTCATTAAGCGGGTGCTGCTCCTCGTGGCACGCAGAACACCCCCCGTCCAACGAAGTGGGATCCTAGAAAGGCCCAGTGTTGCTGAAAGTCTCCAGGTGTCAGTCAGCGAGTGCTGGCAAATGCGTCGTGGGCTCAAGTTGGCACTGGGAGAATGTGGGAGAAGCCCGACTTTCCCCCTTTGGAAAGCCACTTCGTTGCAGCTTCCAAGCCGCCTGCTACTATTCACTCCACAGATTCCTCTGAGGAGCGGTGAGTTTTTCCAAAAGAAACCAGGTGCTTGCGATTCCTTCCGGGGAGCTCACCCCCAGGAGCATACTGTAGCTAAGGTGCCCACTAAATGTGACCTCTAGTCTCGAGGTAAGGTGCACATTTTCCCATTCCCAGAGATAGGGGCGCCCCGGTTTCCAGGAGGTCTTAGTCAGTGGACGGCTTTAGCTTTAGTATGCCTCACAGCGCTCAAGACTCTCACGTGGGCACTTCTTTCCAAGGAAGTACACTGCGTACCCAAAGCCTTCTGAGCACAAGCAAGGGATACACAGCTCTGGGCACATCCCTCCCTATGCAGTTGGAAGGGCCGGGAACTAAGGTGTTCTCTGAGGCGAGCGTCCCACAGCTTTGAAACAGCCCCAGGAACGCGGTTCTTGGCAGGGTTTCGTTCCCTGCGGGTCTGCCACGTTGAGGAAAACTAAGCGGCCCTGAAAGAAACCACCGGGGCTCCAATTCGGTTTGGGGACTCCTGCTCGACGTCTCTCTAGGTGATGCGGAAACTGGACTTTAGGTCCAGCCCGAAGTAATGCAGAGAGTAACCCCGAGCATTGCTAGGCATTGGGAACATCCGAAGTCACCCAGGTAGGCCTGCTGAGGGCAGTTCGGGGTTTGTGCCGTTCACCACATGCAGCACACACTGCATCCAAAAGTTTCATCGCAGAAGGCCGAACTGTGTTCCACGGGTCTCCCTTGGATGGTCAGAGAAGATAGGTGTATGTGCTGGGTGATCCAGTTGGTAATTGAGAAGCCTGGCAGAGGGCAGTCTTTTCCCCATTTGAAAGGTCGATAGTGGCGGCCTCAAGGCTGACTGAAAGACACTGCCCTTACCCGTCTTCTAGTCACCTCCAGGAGTGCCTCAGTGAAGACAGTGAGTTTTCTCCTACGAATCCAGGTGGTCTCCAGTGCCTTGCTGGGAGCTCATCCCACGCTTGCCCTAGCTAAAGTGTGAAGTCAAAGTGACCCCTAGCCTCAAGGGAAGCGCGAGCGCTTCCTATCAGCCAAGTTGGGTGGGCAGCCACCTCCATGAACCCTGACTCCATAGAGTGCTTTAACTCCTCTGCGGCTTTGCGTAGGCCTAAGAGAGTCGCGTGTGAATTCCTTCTGAGGGAGAGCATGTGCGCTGGGAGTCCCCGTTTTCTTTTCCGAGCCACACAACACAGGACAGACTGCTGGGGTCAGCTCTTGCTACGCAGAGCGAGGGGCAGTGAACTGCTTCTCGCTTGCAGAGCTTGATGTCTACAGCTGTAAGGCAGCCCCGGGACAAAGTTTTGGCCAGTATTACATTCAGCGTGGCTCTCCCTCTGTGGAGGCCCTCCGAACGGCACTGAGAGAATCCCTGAGCCTAAAGTGCATCCTGGCAACCCTTAACCTGTCATCTCACTCTTGTGACGCAAGGTACACTGCAGGTGCAGCCTGACAGAAAGTACAGAAAAGCCGGTACGACTCTGAGGCATTTGGACGAGGCAAGGTCCCCTCGGCCTGACTAAGTCATTAAGCGGGTGCTGCTCCTCGTGGCACGCAGAACACCCCCCGTCCAACGAAGTGGGATCCTAGAAAGGCCCAGTGTTGCTGAAAGTCTCCAGGTGTCAGTCAGCGAGTGCTGGCAAATGCGTCGTGGGCTCAAGTTGGCACTGGGAGGATGTGGGAGAAGCCCGACTTTCCCCCTTTGGAAAGCCACTTCGTTGCAGCTTCCAAGCCGCCTGCTACTATTCACTCCACAGATTCCTCTGAGGAGCGGTGAGTTTTTCCAAAAGAAACCAGGTGCTTGCGATTCCTTCCGGGGAGCTCACCCCCAGGAGCATACTGTAGCTAAGGTGCCCACTAAATGTGACCTCTAGTCTCGAGGTAAGGTGCACATTTTCCCATTCCCAGAGATAGGGGCGCCCCGGTTTCCAGGAGGTCTTAGTCAGTGGACGGCTTTAGCTTTAGTATGCCTCACAGCGCTCAAGACTCTCACGTGGGCACTTCTTTCCAAGGAAGTACACTGCGTACCCAAAGCCTTCTGAGCACAAGCAAGGGATACACAGCTCTGGGCACATCCCTCCCTATGCAGTTGGAAGGGCCGGGAACTAAGGTGTTCTCTGAGGCGAGCGTCCCACAGCTTTGAAACAGCCCCAGGAACGCGGTTCTTGGCAGGGTTTCGTTCCCTGCGGGTCTGCCACGTTGAGGAAAACTAAGCGGCCCTGAAAGAAACCACCGGGGCTCCAATTCGGTTTGGGGACTCCTGCTCGACGTCTCTCTAGGTGATGCGGAAACTGGACTTTAGGTCCAGCCCGAAGTAATGCAGAGAGTAACCCCGAGCATTGCTAGGCATTGGGAACATCCGAAGTCACCCAGGTAGGCCTGCTGAGGGCAGTTCGGGGTTTGTGCCGTTCACCACATGCAGCACACACTGCATCCAAAAGTTTCATCGCAGAAGGCCGAACTGTGTTCCACGGGTCTCCCTTGGATGGTCAGAGAAGATAGGTGTATGTGCTGGGTGATCCAGTTGGTAATTGAGAAGCCTGGCAGAGGGCAGTCTTTTCCCCATTTGAAAGGTCGATAGTGGCGGCCTCAAGGCTGACTGAAAGACACTGCCCTTACCCGTCTTCTAGTCACCTCCAGGAGTGCCTCAGTGAAGACAGTGAGTTTTCTCCTACGAATCCAGGTGGTCTCCAGTGCCTTGCTGGGAGCTCATCCCACGCTTGCCCTAGCTAAAGTGTGAAGTCAAAGTGACCCCTAGCCTCAAGGGAAGCGCGAGCGCTTCCTATCAGCCAAGTTGGGTGGGCAGCCACCTCCATGAACCCTGACTCCATAGAGTGCTTTAACTCCTCTGCGGCTTTGCGTAGGCCTAAGAGAGTCGCGTGTGAATTCCTTCTGAGGGAGAGCATGTGCGCTGGGAGTCCCCGTTTTCTTTTCCGAGCCACACAACACAGGACAGACTGCTGGGGTCAGCTCTTGCTACGCAGAGCGAGGGGCAGTGAACTGCTTCTCGCTTGCAGAGCTTGATGTCTACAGCTGTAAGGCAGCCCCGGGACAAAGTTTTGGCCAGTATTACATTCAGCGTGGCTCTCCCTCTGTGGAGGCCCTCCGAACGGCACTGAGAGAATCCCTGAGCCTAAAGTGCATCCTGGCAACCCTTAACCTGTCATCTCACTCTTGTGACGCAAGGTACACTGCAGGTGCAGCCTGACAGAAAGTACAGAAAAGCCGGTACGACTCTGAGGCATTTGGACGAGGCAAGGTCCCCTCGGCCTGACTAAGTCATTAAGCGGGTGCTGCTCCTCGTGGCACGCAGAACACCCCCCGTCCAACGAAGTGGGATCCTAGAAAGGCCCAGTGTTGCTGAAAGTCTCCAGGTGTCAGTCAGCGAGTGCTGGCAAATGCGTCGTGGGCTCAAGTTGGCACTGGGAGGATGTGGGAGAAGCCCGACTTTCCCCCTTTGGAAAGCCACTTCGTTGCAGCTTCCAAGCCGCCTGCTACTATTCACTCCACAGATTCCTCTGAGGAGCGGTGAGTTTTTCCAAAAGAAACCAGGTGCTTGCGATTCCTTCCGGGGAGCTCACCCCCAGGAGCATACTGTAGCTAAGGTGCCCACTAAATGTGACCTCTAGTCTCGAGGTAAGGTGCACATTTTCCCATTCCCAGAGATAGGGGCGCCCCGGTTTCCAGGAGGTCTTAGTCAGTGGACGGCTTTAGCTTTAGTATGCCTCACAGCGCTCAAGACTCTCACGTGGGCACTTCTTTCCAAGGAAGTACACTGCGTACCCAAAGCCTTCTGAGCACAAGCAAGGGATACACAGCTCTGGGCACATCCCTCCCTATGCAGTTGGAAGGGCCGGGAACTAAGGTGTTCTCTGAGGCGAGCGTCCCACAGCTTTGAAACAGCCCCAGGAACGCGGTTCTTGGCAGGGTTTCGTTCCCTGCGGGTCTGCCACGTTGAGGAAAACTAAGCGGCCCTGAAAGAAACCACCGGGGCTCCAATTCGGTTTGGGGACTCCTGCTCGACGTCTCTCTAGGTGATGCGGAAACTGGACTTTAGGTCCAGCCCGAAGTAATGCAGAGAGTAACCCCGAGCATTGCTAGGCATTGGGAACATCCGAAGTCACCCAGGTAGGCCTGCTGAGGGCAGTTCGGGGTTTGTGCCGTTCACCACATGCAGCACACACTGCATCCAAAAGTTTCATCGCAGAAGGCCGAACTGTGTTCCACGGGTCTCCCTTGGATGGTCAGAGAAGATAGGTGTATGTGCTGGGTGATCCAGTTGGTAATTGAGAAGCCTGGCAGAGGGCAGTCTTTTCCCCATTTGAAAGGTCGATAGTGGCGGCCTCAAGGCTGACTGAAAGACACTGCCCTTACCCGTCTTCTAGTCACCTCCAGGAGTGCCTCAGTGAAGACAGTGAGTTTTCTCCTACGAATCCAGGTGGTCTCCAGTGCCTTGCTGGGAGCTCATCCCACGCTTGCCCTAGCTAAAGTGTGAAGTCAAAGTGACCCCTAGCCTCAAGGGAAGCGCGAGCGCTTCCTATCAGCCAAGTTGGGTGGGCAGCCACCTCCATGAACCCTGACTCCATAGCGTGCTTTAACTCCTCTGCGGCTTTGCGTAGGCCTAAGAGAGTCGCGTGTGAATTCCTTCTGAGGGAGAGCATGTGCGCTGGGAGTCCCCGTTTTCTTTTCCGAGCCACACAACACAGGACAGACTGCTGGGGTCAGCTCTTGCTACGCAGAGCGAGGGGCAGTGAACTGCTTCTCGCTTGCAGAGCTTGATGTCTACAGCTGTAAGGCAGCCCCGGGACAAAGTTTTGGCCAGTATTACATTCAGCGTGGCTCTCCCTCTGTGGAGGCCCTCCGAACGGCACTGAGAGAATCCCTGAGCCTAAAGTGCATCCTGGCAACCCTTAACCTGTCATCTCACTCTTGTGACGCAAGGTACACTGCAGGTGCAGCCTGACAGAAAGTACAGAAAAGCCGGTACGACTCTGAGGCATTTGGACGAGGCAAGGTCCCCTCGGCCTGACTAAGTCATTAAGCGGGTGCTGCTCCTCGTGGCACGCAGAACACCCCCCGTCCAACGAAGTGGGATCCTAGAAAGGCCCAGTGTTGCTGAAAGTCTCCAGGTGTCAGTCAGCGAGTGCTGGCAAATGCGTCGTGGGCTCAAGTTGGCACTGGGAGGATGTGGGAGAAGCCCGACTTTCCCCCTTTGGAAAGCCACTTCGTTGCAGCTTCCAAGCCGCCTGCTACTATTCACTCCACAGATTCCTCTGAGGAGCGGTGAGTTTTTCCAAAAGAAACCAGGTGCTTGCGATTCCTTCCGGGGAGCTCACCCCCAGGAGCATACTGTAGCTAAGGTGCCCACTAAATGTGACCTCTAGTCTCGAGGTAAGGTGCACATTTTCCCATTCCCAGAGATAGGGGCGCCCCGGTTTCCAGGAGGTCTTAGTCAGTGGACGGCTTTAGCTTTAGTATGCCTCACAGCGCTCAAGACTCTCACGTGGGCACTTCTTTCCAAGGAAGTACACTGCGTACCCAAAGCCTTCTGAGCACAAGCAAGGGATACACAGCTCTGGGCACATCCCTCCCTATGCAGTTGGAAGGGCCGGGAACTAAGGTGTTCTCTGAGGCGAGCGTCCCACAGCTTTGAAACAGCCCCAGGAACGCGGTTCTTGGCAGGGT
This sequence comes from Mesoplodon mirus, assembly GCF_964341445.2. Classification (NCBI taxonomy): domain Eukaryota; kingdom Metazoa; phylum Chordata; class Mammalia; order Artiodactyla; family Ziphiidae; genus Mesoplodon; species Mesoplodon mirus. The sequence continues at coordinate 87,885,037 of NC_138979.1, read as the reverse complement.
TTCGTTCCCTGCGGGTCTGCCACGTTGAGGAAAACTAAGCGGCCCTGAAAGAAACCACCGGGGCTCCAATTCGGTTTGGGGACTCCTGCTCGACGTCTCTCTAGGTGATGCGGAAACTGGACTTTAGGTCCAGCCCGAAGTAATGCAGAGAGTAACCCCGAGCATTGCTAGGCATTGGGAACATCCGAAGTCACCCAGGTAGGCCTGCTGAGGGCAGTTCGGGGTTTGTGCCGTTCACCACATGCAGCACACACTGCATCCAAAAGTTTCATCGCAGAAGGCCGAACTGTGTTCCACGGGTCTCCCTTGGATGGTCAGAGAAGATAGGTGTATGTGCTGGGTGATCCAGTTGGTAATTGAGAAGCCTGGCAGAGGGCAGTCTTTTCCCCATTTGAAAGGTCGATAGTGGCGGCCTCAAGGCTGACTGAAAGACACTGCCCTTACCCGTCTTCTAGTCACCTCCAGGAGTGCCTCAGTGAAGACAGTGAGTTTTCTCCTACGAATCCAGGTGGTCTCCAGTGCCTTGCTGGGAGCTCATCCCACGCTTGCCCTAGCTAAAGTGTGAAGTCAAAGTGACCCCTAGCCTCAAGGGAAGCGCGAGCGCTTCCTATCAGCCAAGTTGGGTGGGCAGCCACCTCCATGAACCCTGACTCCATAGCGTGCTTTAACTCCTCTGCGGCTTTGCGTAGGCCTAAGAGAGTCGCGTGTGAATTCCTTCTGAGGGAGAGCATGTGCGCTGGGAGTCCCCGTTTTCTTTTCCGAGCCACACAACACAGGACAGACTGCTGGGGTCAGCTCTTGCTACGCAGAGCGAGGGGCAGTGAACTGCTTCTCGCTTGCAGAGCTTGATGTCTACAGCTGTAAGGCAGCCCCGGGACAAAGTTTTGGCCAGTATTACATTCAGCGTGGCTCTCCCTCTGTGGAGGCCCTCCGAACGGCACTGAGAGAATCCCTGAGCCTAAAGTGCATCCTGGCAACCCTTAACCTGTCATCTCACTCTTGTGACGCAAGGTACACTGCAGGTGCAGCCTGACAGAAAGTACAGAAAAGCCGGTACGACTCTGAGGCATTTGGACGAGGCAAGGTCCCCTCGGCCTGACTAAGTCATTAAGCGGGTGCTGCTCCTCGTGGCACGCAGAACACCCCCCGTCCAACGAAGTGGGATCCTAGAAAGGCCCAGTGTTGCTGAAAGTCTCCAGGTGTCAGTCAGCGAGTGCTGGCAAATGCGTCGTGGGCTCAAGTTGGCACTGGGAGGATGTGGGAGAAGCCCGACTTTCCCCCTTTGGAAAGCCACTTCGTTGCAGCTTCCAAGCCGCCTGCTACTATTCACTCCACAGATTCCTCTGAGGAGCGGTGAGTTTTTCCAAAAGAAACCAGGTGCTTGCGATTCCTTCCGGGGAGCTCACCCCCAGGAGCATACTGTAGCTAAGGTGCCCACTAAATGTGACCTCTAGTCTCGAGGTAAGGTGCACATTTTCCCATTCCCAGAGATAGGGGCGCCCCGGTTTCCAGGAGGTCTTAGTCAGTGGACGGCTTTAGCTTTAGTATGCCTCACAGCGCTCAAGACTCTCACGTGGGCACTTCTTTCCAAGGAAGTACACTGCGTACCCAAAGCCTTCTGAGCACAAGCAAGGGATACACAGCTCTGGGCACATCCCTCCCTATGCAGTTGGAAGGGCCGGGAACTAAGGTGTTCTCTGAGGCGAGCGTCCCACAGCTTTGAAACAGCCCCAGGAACGCGGTTCTTGGCAGGGTTTCGTTCCCTGCGGGTCTGCCACGTTGAGGAAAACTAAGCGGCCCTGAAAGAAACCACCGGGGCTCCAATTCGGTTTGGGGACTCCTGCTCGACGTCTCTCTAGGTGATGCGGAAACTGGACTTTAGGTCCAGCCCGAAGTAATGCAGAGAGTAACCCCGAGCATTGCTAGGCATTGGGAACATCCGAAGTCACCCAGGTAGGCCTGCTGAGGGCAGTTCGGGGTTTGTGCCGTTCACCACATGCAGCACACACTGCATCCAAAAGTTTCATCGCAGAAGGCCGAACTGTGTTCCACGGGTCTCCCTTGGATGGTCAGAGAAGATAGGTGTATGTGCTGGGTGATCCAGTTGGTAATTGAGAAGCCTGGCAGAGGGCAGTCTTTTCCCCATTTGAAAGGTCGATAGTGGCGGCCTCAAGGCTGACTGAAAGACACTGCCCTTACCCGTCTTCTAGTCACCTCCAGGAGTGCCTCAGTGAAGACAGTGAGTTTTCTCCTACGAATCCAGGTGGTCTCCAGTGCCTTGCTGGGAGCTCATCCCACGCTTGCCCTAGCTAAAGTGTGAAGTCAAAGTGACCCCTAGCCTCAAGGGAAGCGCGAGCGCTTCCTATCAGCCAAGTTGGGTGGGCAGCCACCTCCATGAACCCTGACTCCATAGCGTGCTTTAACTCCTCTGCGGCTTTGCGTAGGCCTAAGAGAGTCGCGTGTGAATTCCTTCTGAGGGAGAGCATGTGCGCTGGGAGTCCCCGTTTTCTTTTCCGAGCCACACAACACAGGACAGACTGCTGGGGTCAGCTCTTGCTACGCAGAGCGAGGGGCAGTGAACTGCTTCTCGCTTGCAGAGCTTGATGTCTACAGCTGTAAGGCAGCCCCGGGACAAAGTTTTGGCCAGTATTACATTCAGCGTGGCTCTCCCTCTGTGGAGGCCCTCCGAACGGCACTGAGAGAATCCCTGAGCCTAAAGTGCATCCTGGCAACCCTTAACCTGTCATCTCACTCTTGTGACGCAAGGTACACTGCAGGTGCAGCCTGACAGAAAGTACAGAAAAGCCGGTACGACTCTGAGGCATTTGGACGAGGCAAGGTCCCCTCGGCCTGACTAAGTCATTAAGCGGGTGCTGCTCCTCGTGGCACGCAGAACACCCCCCGTCCAACGAAGTGGGATCCTAGAAAGGCCCAGTGTTGCTGAAAGTCTCCAGGTGTCAGTCAGCGAGTGCTGGCAAATGCGTCGTGGGCTCAAGTTGGCACTGGGAGGATGTGGGAGAAGCCCGACTTTCCCCCTTTGGAAAGCCACTTCGTTGCAGCTTCCAAGCCGCCTGCTACTATTCACTCCACAGATTCCTCTGAGGAGCGGTGAGTTTTTCCAAAAGAAACCAGGTGCTTGCGATTCCTTCCGGGGAGCTCACCCCCAGGAGCATACTGTAGCTAAGGTGCCCACTAAATGTGACCTCTAGTCTCGAGGTAAGGTGCACATTTTCCCATTCCCAGAGATAGGGGCGCCCCGGTTTCCAGGAGGTCTTAGTCAGTGGACGGCTTTAGCTTTAGTATGCCTCACAGCGCTCAAGACTCTCACGTGGGCACTTCTTTCCAAGGAAGTACACTGCGTACCCAAAGCCTTCTGAGCACAAGCAAGGGATACACAGCTCTGGGCACATCCCTCCCTATGCAGTTGGAAGGGCCGGGAACTAAGGTGTTCTCTGAGGCGAGCGTCCCACAGCTTTGAAACAGCCCCAGGAACGCGGTTCTTGGCAGGGTTTCGTTCCCTGCGGGTCTGCCACGTTGAGGAAAACTAAGCGGCCCTGAAAGAAACCACCGGGGCTCCAATTCGGTTTGGGGACTCCTGCTCGACGTCTCTCTAGGTGATGCGGAAACTGGACTTTAGGTCCAGCCCGAAGTAATGCAGAGAGTAACCCCGAGCATTGCTAGGCATTGGGAACATCCGAAGTCACCCAGGTAGGCCTGCTGAGGGCAGTTCGGGGTTTGTGCCGTTCACCACATGCAGCACACACTGCATCCAAAAGTTTCATCGCAGAAGGCCGAACTGTGTTCCACGGGTCTCCCTTGGATGGTCAGAGAAGATAGGTGTATGTGCTGGGTGATCCAGTTGGTAATTGAGAAGCCTGGCAGAGGGCAGTCTTTTCCCCATTTGAAAGGTCGATAGTGGCGGCCTCAAGGCTGACTGAAAGACACTGCCCTTACCCGTCTTCTAGTCACCTCCAGGAGTGCCTCAGTGAAGACAGTGAGTTTTCTCCTACGAATCCAGGTGGTCTCCAGTGCCTTGCTGGGAGCTCATCCCACGCTTGCCCTAGCTAAAGTGTGAAGTCAAAGTGACCCCTAGCCTCAAGGGAAGCGCGAGCGCTTCCTATCAGCCAAGTTGGGTGGGCAGCCACCTCCATGAACCCTGACTCCATAGCGTGCTTTAACTCCTCTGCGGCTTTGCGTAGGCCTAAGAGAGTCGCGTGTGAATTCCTTCTGAGGGAGAGCATGTGCGCTGGGAGTCCCCGTTTTCTTTTCCGAGCCACACAACACAGGACAGACTGCTGGGGTCAGCTCTTGCTACGCAGAGCGAAGGGCAGTGAACTGCTTCTCGCTTGCAGAGCTTGATGTCTACAGCTGTAAGGCAGCCCCGGGACAAAGTTTTGGCCAGTATTACATTCAGCGTGGCTCTCCCTCTGTGGAGGCCCTCCGAACGGCACTGAGAGAATCCCTGAGCCTAAAGTGCATCCTGGCAACCCTTAACCTGTCATCTCACTATTGTGACGCAAGGTACACTGCAGGTGCAGCCTGACAGAAAGTACAGAAAAGCCGGTACGACTCTGAGGCATTTGGACGGGGCAAGGTCCCCTCGGCCTGACTAAGTCATTAAGCGGGTGCTGCTCCTCGTGGCACGCAGAACACGCCCCGTCCAACGAAGTGGGATCCTAGAAAGGCCCAGTGTTGCTGAAAGTCTCCAGGTGTCAGTCAGCGAGTGCTGGCAAATGCGTCGTGGGCTCAAGTTGGCACTGGGAGGATGTGGGAGAAGCCCGACTTTCCCCCTTTGGAAAGCCACTTCGTTGCAGCTTCCAAGCCGCCTGCTACTATTCACTCCACAGATTCCTCTGAGGAGCGGTGAGTTTTTCCAAAAGAAACCAGGTGCTTGCGATTCCTTCCGGGGAGCTCACCCCCAGGAGCATACTGTAGCTAAGGTGCCCACTAAATGTGACCTCTAGTCTCGAGGTAAGGTGCACATTTTCCCATTCCCAGAGATAGGGGCGCCCCGGTTTCCAGGAGGTCTTAGTCAGTGGACGGCTTTAGCTTTAGTATGCCTCACAGCGCTCAAGACTCTCACGTGGGCACTTCTTTCCAAGGAAGTACACTGCGTACCCAAAGCCTTCTGAGCACAAGCAAGGGATACACAGCTCTGGGCACATCCCTCCCTATGCAGTTGGAAGGGCCGGGAACTAAGGTGTTCTCTGAGGCGAGCGTCCCACAGCTTTGAAACAGCCCCAGGAACGCGGTTCTTGGCAGGGTTTCGTTCCCTGCGGGTCTGCCACGTTGAGGAAAACTAAGCGGCCCTGAAAGAAACCACCGGGGCTCCAATTCGGTTTGGGGACTCCTGCTCGACGTCTCTCTAGGTGATGCGGAAACTGGACTTTAGGTCCAGCCCGAAGTAATGCAGAGAGTAACCCCGAGCATTGCTAGGCATTGGGAACATCCGAAGTCACCCAGGTAGGCCTGCTGAGGGCAGTTCGGGGTTTGTGCCGTTCACCACATGCAGCACACACTGCATCCAAAAGTTTCATCGCAGAAGGCCGAACTGTGTTCCACGGGTCTCCCTTGGATGGTCAGAGAAGATAGGTGTATGTGCTGGGTGATCCAGTTGGTAATTGAGAAGCCTGGCAGAGGGCAGTCTTTTCCCCATTTGAAAGGTCGATAGTGGCGGCCTCAAGGCTGACTGAAAGACACTGCCCTTACCCGTCTTCTAGTCACCTCCAGGAGTGCCTCAGTGAAGACAGTGAGTTTTCTCCTACGAATCCAGGTGGTCTCCAGTGCCTTGCTGGGAGCTCATCCCACGCTTGCCCTAGCTAAAGTGTGAAGTCAAAGTGACCCCTAGCCTCAAGGGAAGCGCGAGCGCTTCCTATCAGCCAAGTTGGGTGGGCAGCCACCTCCATGAACCCTGACTCCATAGCGTGCTTTAACTCCTCTGCGGCTTTGCGTAGGCCTAAGAGAGTCGCGTGTGAATTCCTTCTGAGGGAGAGCATGTGCGCTGGGAGTCCCCGTTTTCTTTTCCGAGCCACACAACACAGGACAGACTGCTGGGGTCAGCTCTTGCTACGCAGAGCGAAGGGCAGTGAACTGCTTCTCGCTTGCAGAGCTTGATGTCTACAGCTGTAAGGCAGCCCCGGGACAAAGTTTTGGCCAGTATTACATTCAGCGTGGCTCTCCCTCTGTGGAGGCCCTCCGAACGGCACTGAGAGAATCCCTGAGCCTAAAGTGCATCCTGGCAACCCTTAACCTGTCATCTCACTATTGTGACGCAAGGTACACTGCAGGTGCAGCCTGACAGAAAGTACAGAAAAGCCGGTACGACTCTGAGGCATTTGGACGGGGCAAGGTCCCCTCGGCCTGACTAAGTCATTAAGCGGGTGCTGCTCCTCGTGGCACGCAGAACACGCCCCGTCCAACGAAGTGGGATCCTAGAAAGGCCCAGTGTTGCTGAAAGTCTCCAGGTGTCAGTCAGCGAGTGCTGGCAAATGCGTCGTGGGCTCAAGTTGGCACTGGGAGGATGTGGGAGAAGCCCGACTTTCCCCCTTTGGAAAGCCACTTCGTTGCAGCTTCCAAGCCGCCTGCTACTATTCACTCCACAGATTCCTCTGAGGAGCGGTGAGTTTTTCCAAAAGAAACCAGGTGCTTGCGATTCCTTCCGGGGAGCTCACCCCCAGGAGCATACTGTAGCTAAGGTGCCCACTAAATGTGACCTCTAGTCTCGAGGTAAGGTGCACATTTTCCCATTCCCAGAGATAGGGGCGCCCCGGTTTCCAGGAGATCTTAGTCAGTGGACGGCTTTAGCTTTAGTATGCCTCACAGCGCTCAAGACTCTCACGTGGGCACTTCTTTCCAAGGAAGTACACTGCGTACCCAAAGCCTTCTGAGCACAAGCAAGGGATACACAGCTCTGGGCACATCCCTCCCTATGCAGTTGGAAGGGCCGGGAACTAAGGTGTTCTCTGAGGCGAGCGTTCCACAGCTTTGAAACAGCCCCAGGAACGCGGTTCTTGGCAGGGTTTCGTTCCCTGCGGGTCTGCCACGTTGAGGAAAACTAAGCGGCCCTGAAAGAAACCACCGGGGCTCCAATTCGGTTTGGGGACTCCTGCTCGACGTCTCTCTAGGTGATGCGGAAACTGGACTTTAGGTCCAGCCCGAAGTAATGCAGAGAGTAACCCCGAGCATTGCTAGGCATTGGGAACATCCGAAGTCACCCAGGTAGGCCTGCTGAGGGCAGTTCGGGGTTTGTGCCGTTCACCACATGCAGCACACACTGCATCCAAAAGTTTCATCGCAGAAGGCCGAACTGTGTTCCACGGGTCTCCCTTGGATGGTCAGAGAAGATAGGTGTATGTGCTGGGTGATCCAGTTGGTAATTGAGAAGCCTGGCAGAGGGCAGTCTTTTCCCCATTTGAAAGGTCGATAGTGGCGGCCTCAAGGCTGACTGAAAGACACTGCCCTTACCCGTCTTCTAGTCACCTCCAGGAGTGCCTCAGTGAAGACAGTGAGTTTTCTCCTACGAATCCAGGTGGTCTCCAGTGCCTTGCTGGGAGCTCATCCCACGCTTGCCCTAGCTAAAGTGTGAAGTCAAAGTGACCCCTAGCCTCAAGGGAAGCGCGAGCGCTTCCTATCAGCCAAGTTGGGTGGGCAGCCACCTCCATGAACCCTGACTCCATAGCGTGCTTTAACTCCTCTGCGGCTTTGCGTAGGCCTAAGAGAGTCGCGTGTGAATTCCTTCTGAGGGAGAGCATGTGCGCTGGGAGTCCCCGTTTTCTTTTCCGAGCCACACAACACAGGACAGACTGCTGGGGTCAGCTCTTGCTACGCAGAGCGAAGGGCAGTGAACTGCTTCTCGCTTGCAGAGCTTGATGTCTACAGCTGTAAGGCAGCCCCGGGACAAAGTTTTGGCCAGTATTACATTCAGCGTGGCTCTCCCTCTGTGGAGGCCCTCCGAACGGCACTGAGAGAATCCCTGAGCCTAAAGTGCATCCTGGCAACCCTTAACCTGTCATCTCACTATTGTGACGCAAGGTACACTGCAGGTGCAGCCTGACAGAAAGTACAGAAAAGCCGGTACGACTCTGAGGCATTTGGACGGGGCAAGGTCCCCTCGGCCTGACTAAGTCATTAAGCGGGTGCTGCTCCTCGTGGCACGCAGAACACGCCCCGTCCAACGAAGTGGGATCCTAGAAAGGCCCAGTGTTGCTGAAAGTCTCCAGGTGTCAGTCAGCGAGTGCTGGCAAATGCGTCGTGGGCTCAAGTTGGCACTGGGAGGATGTGGGAGAAGCCCGACTTTCCCCCTTTGGAAAGCCACTTCGTTGCAGCTTCCAAGCCGCCTGCTACTATTCACTCCACAGATTCCTCTGAGGAGCGGTGAGTTTTTCCAAAAGAAACCAGGTGCTTGCGATTCCTTCCGGGGAGCTCACCCCCAGGAGCATACTGTAGCTAAGGTGCCCACTAAATGTGACCTCTAGTCTCGAGGTAAGGTGCACATTTTCCCATTCCCAGAGATAGGGGCGCCCCGGTTTCCAGGAGGTCTTAGTCAGTGGACGGCTTTAGCTTTAGTATGCCTCACAGCGCTCAAGACTCTCACGTGGGCACTTCTTTCCAAGGAAGTACACTGCGTACCCAAAGCCTTCTGAGCACAAGCAAGGGATACACAGCTCTGGGCACATCCCTCCCTATGCAGTTGGAAGGGCCGGGAACTAAGGTGTTCTCTGAGGCGAGCGTTCCACAGCTTTGAAACAGCCCCAGGAACGCGGTTCTTGGCAGGGTTTCGTTCCCTGCGGGTCTGCCACGTTGAGGAAAACTAAGCGGCCCTGAAAGAAACCACCGGGGCTCCAATTCGGTTTGGGGACTCCTGCTCGACGTCTCTCTAGGTGATGCGGAAACTGGACTTTAGGTCCAGCCCGAAGTAATGCAGAGAGTAACCCCGAGCATTGCTAGGCATTGGGAACATCCGAAGTCACCCAGGTAGGCCTGCTGAGGGCAGTTCGGGGTTTGTGCCGTTCACCACATGCAGCACACACTGCATCCAAAAGTTTCATCGCAGAAGGCCGAACTGTGTTCCACGGGTCTCCCTTGGATGGTCAGAGAAGATAGGTGTATGTGCTGGGTGATCCAGTTGGTAATTGAGAAGCCTGGCAGAGGGCAGTCTTTTCCCCATTTGAAAGGTCGATAGTGGCGGCCTCAAGGCTGACTGAAAGACACTGCCCTTACCCGTCTTCTAGTCACCTCCAGGAGTGCCTCAGTGAAGACAGTGAGTTTTCTCCTACGAATCCAGGTGGTCTCCAGTGCCTTGCTGGGAGCTCATCCCACGCTTGCCCTAGCTAAAGTGTGAAGTCAAAGTGACCCCTAGCCTCAAGGGAAGCGCGAGCGCTTCCTATCAGCCAAGTTGGGTGGGCAGCCACCTCCATGAACCCTGACTCCATAGCGTGCTTTAACTCCTCTGCGGCTTTGCGTAGGCCTAAGAGAGTCGCGTGTGAATTCCTTCTGAGGGAGAGCATGTGCGCTGGGAGTCCCCGTTTTCTTTTCCGAGCCACACAACACAGGACAGACTGCTGGGGTCAGCTCTTGCTACGCAGAGCGAAGGGCAGTGAACTGCTTCTCGCTTGCAGAGCTTGATGTCTACAGCTGTAAGGCAGCCCCGGGACAAAGTTTTGGCCAGTATTACATTCAGCGTGGCTCTCCCTCTGTGGAGGCCCTCCGAACGGCACTGAGAGAATCCCTGAGCCTAAAGTGCATCCTGGCAACCCTTAACCTGTCATCTCACTATTGTGACGCAAGGTACACTGCAGGTGCAGCCTGACAGAAAGTACAGAAAAGCCGGTACGACTCTGAGGCATTTGGACGGGGCAAGGTCCCCTCGGCCTGACTAAGTCATTAAGCGGGTGCTGCTCCTCGTGGCACGCAGAACACCCCCCGTCCAACGAAGTGGGATCCTAGAAAGGCCCAGTGTTGCTGAAAGTCTCCAGGTGTCAGTCAGCGAGTGCTGGCAAATGCGTCGTGGGCTCAAGTTGGCACTGGGAGGATGTGGGAGAAGCCCGACTTTCCCCCTTTGGAAAGCCACTTCGTTGCAGCTTCCAAGCCGCCTGCTACTATTCACTCCACAGATTCCTCTGAGGAGCGGTGAGTTTTTCCAAAAGAAACCAGGTGCTTGCGATTCCTTCCGGGGAGCTCACCCCCAGGAGCATACTGTAGCTAAGGTGCCCACTAAATGTGACCTCTAGTCTCGAGGTAAGGTGCACATTTTCCCATTCCCAGAGATAGGGGCGCCCCGGTTTCCAGGAGGTCTTAGTCAGTGGACGGCTTTAGCTTTAGTATGCCTCACAGCGCTCAAGACTCTCACGTGGGCACTTCTTTCCAAGGAAGTACACTGCGTACCCAAAGCCTTCTGAGCACAAGCAAGGGATACACAGCTCTGGGCACATCCCTCCCTATGCAGTTGGAAGGGCCGGGAACTAAGGTGTTCTCTGAGGCGAGCGTCCCACAGCTTTGAAACAGCCCCAGGAACGCGGTTCTTGGCAGGGTTTCGTTCCCTGCGGGTCTGCCACGTTGAGGAAAACTAAGCGGCCCTGAAAGAAACCACCGGGGCTCCAATTCGGTTTGGGGACTCCTGCTCGACGTCTCTCTAGGTGATGCGGAAACTGGACTTTAGGTCCAGCCCGAAGTAATGCAGAGAGTAACCCCGAGCATTGCTAGGCATTGGGAACATCCGAAGTCACCCAGGTAGGCCTGCTGAGGGCAGTTCGGGGTTTGTGCCGTTCACCACATGCAGCACACACTGCATCCAAAAGTTTCATCGCAGAAGGCCGAACTGTGTTCCACGGGTCTCCCTTGGATGGTCAGAGAAGATAGGTGTATGTGCTGGGTGATCCAGTTGGTAATTGAGAAGCCTGGCAGAGGGCAGTCTTTTCCCCATTTGAAAGGTCGATAGTGGCGGCCTCAAGGCTGACTGAAAGACACTGCCCTTACCCGTCTTCTAGTCACCTCCAGGAGTGCCTCAGTGAAGACAGTGAGTTTTCTCCTACGAATCCAGGTGGTCTCCAGTGCCTTGCTGGGAGCTCATCCCACGCTTGCCCTAGCTAAAGTGTGAAGTCAAAGTGACCCCTAGCCTCAAGGGAAGCGCGAGCGCTTCCTATCAGCCAAGTTGGGTGGGCAGCCACCTCCATGAACCCTGACTCCATAGCGTGCTTTAACTCCTCTGCGGCTTTGCGTAGGCCTAAGAGAGTCGCGTGTGAATTCCTTCTGAGGGAGAGCATGTGCGCTGGGAGTCCCCGTTTTCTTTTCCGAGCCACACAACACAGGACAGACTGCTGGGGTCAGCTCTTGCTACGCAGAGCGAAGGGCAGTGAACTGCTTCTCGCTTGCAGAGCTTGATGTCTACAGCTGTAAGGCAGCCCCGGGACAAAGTTTTGGCCAGTATTACATTCAGCGTGGCTCTCCCTCTGTGGAGGCCCTCCGAACGGCACTGAGAGAATCCCTGAGCCTAAAGTGCATCCTGGCAACCCTTAACCTGTCATCTCACTATTGTGACGCAAGGTACACTGCAGGTGCAGCCTGACAGAAAGTACAGAAAAGCCGGTACGACTCTGAGGCATTTGGACGGGGCAAGGTCCCCTCGGCCTGACTAAGTCATTAAGCGGGTGCTGCTCCTCGTGGCACGCAGAACACCCCCCGTCCAACGAAGTGGGATCCTAGAAAGGCCCAGTGTTGCTGAAAGTCTCCAGGTGTCAGTCAGCGAGTGCTGGCAAATGCGTCGTGGGCTCAAGTTGGCACTGGGAGGATGTGGGAGAAGCCCGACTTTCCCCCTTTGGAAAGCCACTTCGTTGCAGCTTCCAAGCCGCCTGCTACTATTCACTCCACAGATTCCTCTGAGGAGCGGTGACTTTTTCCAAAAGAAACCAGGTGCTTGCGATTCCTTCCGGGGAGCTCACCCCCAGGAGCATACTGTAGCTAAGGTGCCCACTAAATGTGACCTCTAGTCTCGAGGTAAGGTGCACATTTTCCCATTCCCAGAGATAGGGGCGCCCCGGTTTCCAGGAGGTCTTAGTCAGTGGACGGCTTTAGCTTTAGTATGCCTCACAGCGCTCAAGACTCTCACGTGGGCACTTCTTTCCAAGGAAGTACACTGCGTACCCAAAGCCTTCTGAGCACAAGCAAGGGATACACAGCTCTGGGCACATCCCTCCCTATGCAGTTGGAAGGGCCGGGAACTAAGGTGTTCTCTGAGGCGAGCGTTCCACAGCTTTGAAACAGCCCCAGGAACGCGGTTCTTGGCAGGGTTTCGTTCCCTGCGGGTCTGCCACGTTGAGGAAAACTAAGCGGCCCTGAAAGAAACCACCGGGGCTCCAATTCGGTTTGGGGACTCCTGCTCGACGTCTCTCTAGGTGATGCGGAAACTGGACTTTAGGTCCAGCCCGAAGTAATGCAGAGAGTAACCCCGAGCATTGCTAGGCATTGGGAACATCCGAAGTCACCCAGGTAGGCCTGCTGAGGGCAGTTCGGGGTTAGTGCCGTTCACCACATGCAGCACACACTGCATCCAAAAGTTTCATCGCAGAAGGCCGAACTGTGTTCCACGGGTCTCCCTTGGATTGTCAGAGAAGATAGGTGTATGTGCTGGGTGATCCAGTTGGTAATTGAGAAGCCTGGCAGAGGGCAGTCTTTTCCCCATTTGAAAGGTCGATAGTGGCGGCCTCAAGGCTGACTGAAAGACACTGCCCTTACCCGTCTTCTAGTCACCTCCAGGAGTGCCTCAGTGAAGACAGTGAGTTTTCTCCTACGAATCCAGGTGGTCTCCAGTGCCTTGCTGGGAGCTCATCCCACGCTTGCCCTAGCTAAAGTGTGAAGTCAAAGTGACCCCTAGCCTCAAGGGAAGCGCGAGCGCTTCCTATCAGCCAAGTTGGGTGGGCAGCCACCTCCATGAACCCTGACTCCATAGCGTGCTTTAACTCCTCTGCGGCTTTGCGTAGGCCTAAGAGAGTCGCGTGTGAATTCCTTCTGAGGGAGAGCATGTGCGCTGGGAGTCCCCGTTTTCTTTTCCGAGCCACACAACACAGGACAGACTGCTGGGGTCAGCTCTTGCTACGCAGAGCGAAGGGCAGTGAACTGCTTCTCGCTTGCAGAGCTTGATGTCTACAGCTGGAAGGCAGCCCCGGGACAAAGTTTTGGCCAGTATTACATTCAGCGTGGCTCTCCCTCTGTGGAGGCCCTCCGAACGGCACTGAGAGAATCCCTGAGCCTAAAGTGCATCCTGGCAACCCTTAACCTGTCATCTCACTATTGTGACGCAAGGTACACTGCAGGTGCAGCCTGACAGAAAGTACAGAAAAGCCGGTACGACTCTGAGGCATTTGGACGGGGCAAGGTCCCCTCGGCCTGACTAAGTCATTAAGCGGGTGCTGCTCCTCGTGGCACGCAGAACACCCCCCGTCCAACGAAGTGGGATCCTAGAAAGGCCCAGTGTTGCTGAAAGTCTCCAGGTGTCAGTCAGCGAGTGCTGGCAAATGCGTCGTGGGCTCAAGTTGGCACTGGGAGGATGTGGGAGAAGCCCGACTTTCCCCCTTTGGAAAGCCACTTCGTTGCAGCTTCCAAGCCGCCTGCTACTATTCACTCCACAGATTCCTCTGAGGAGCGGTGACTTTTTCCAAAAGAAACCAGGTGCTTGCGATTCCTTCCGGGGAGCTCACCCCCAGGAGCATACTGTAGCTAAGGTGCCCACTAAATGTGACCTCTAGTCTCGAGGTAAGGTGCACATTTTCCCATTCCCAGAGATAGGGGCGCCCCGGTTTCCAGGAGGTCTTAGTCAGTGGACGGCTTTAGCTTTAGTATGCCTCACAGCGCTCAAGACTCTCACGTGGGCACTTCTTTCCAAGGAAGTACACTGCGTACCCAAAGCCTTCTGAGCACAAGCAAGGGATACACAGCTCTGGGCACATCCCTCCCTATGCAGTTGGAAGGGCCGGGAACTAAGGTGTTCTCTGAGGCGAGCGTCCCACAGCTTTGAAACAGCCCCAGGAACGCGGTTCTTGGCAGGGTTTCGTTCCCTGCGGGTCTGCCACGTTGAGGAAAACTAAGCGGCCCTGAAAGAAACCACCGGGGCTCCAATTCGGTTTGGGGACTCCTGCTCGACGTCTCTCTAGGTGATGCGGAAACTGGACTTTAGGTCCAGCCCGAAGTAATGCAGAGAGTAACCCCGAGCATTGCTAGGCATTGGGAACATCCGAAGTCACCCAGGTAGGCCTGCTGAGGGCAGTTCGGGGTTTGTGCCGTTCACCACATGCAGCACACACTGCATCCAAAAGTTTCATCGCAGAAGGCCGAACTGTGTTCCACGGGTCTCCCTTGGATGGTCAGAGAAGATAGGTGTATGTGCTGGGTGATCCAGTTGGTAATTGAGAAGCCTGGCAGAGGGCAGTCTTTTCCCCATTTGAAAGGTCGATAGTGGCGGCCTCAAGGCTGACTGAAAGACACTGCCCTTACCCGTCTTCTAGTCACCTCCAGGAGTGCCTCAGTGAAGACAGTGAGTTTTCTCCTACGAATCCAGGTGGTCTCCAGTGCCTTGCTGGGAGCTCATCCCACGCTTGCCCTAGCTAAAGTGTGAAGTCAAAGTGACCCCTAGCCTCAAGGGAAGCGCGAGCGCTTCCTATCAGCCAAGTTGGGTGGGCAGCCACCTCCATGAACCCTGACTCCATAGCGTGCTTTAACTCCTCTGCGGCTTTGCGTAGGCCTAAGAGAGTCGCGTGTGAATTCCTTCTGAGGGAGAGCATGTGCGCTGGGAGTCCCCGTTTTCTTTTCCGAGCCACACAACACAGGACAGACTGCTGGGGTCAGCTCTTGCTACGCAGAGCGAAGGGCAGTGAACTGCTTCTCGCTTGCAGAGCTTGATGTCTACAGCTGTAAGGCAGCCCCGGGACAAAGTTTTGGCCAGTATTACATTCAGCGTGGCTCTCCCTCTGTGGAGGCCCTCCGAACGGCACTGAGAGAATCCCTGAGCCTAAAGTGCATCCTGGCAACCCTTAACCTGTCATCTCACTATTGTGACGCAAGGTACACTGCAGGTGCAGCCTGACAGAAAGTACAGAAAAGCCGGTACGACTCTGAGGCATTTGGACGGGGCAAGGTCCCCTCGGCCTGACTAAGTCATTAAGCGGGTGCTGCTCCTCGTGGCACGCAGAACACCCCCCGTCCAACGAAGTGGGATCCTAGAAAGGCCCAGTGTTGCTGAAAGTCTCCAGGTGTCAGTCAGCGAGTGCTGGCAAATGCGTCGTGGGCTCAAGTTGGCACTGGGAGGATGTGGGAGAAGCCCGACTTTCCCCCTTTGGAAAGCCACTTCGTTGCAGCTTCCAAGCCGCCTGCTACTATTCACTCCACAGATTCCTCTGAGGAGCGGTGACTTTTTCCAAAAGAAACCAGGTGCTTGCGATTCCTTCCGGGGAGCTCACCCCCAGGAGCATACTGTAGCTAAGGTGCCCACTAAATGTGACCTCTAGTCTCGAGGTAAGGTGCACATTTTCCCATTCCCAGAGATAGGGGCGCCCCGGTTTCCAGGAGGTCTTAGTCAGTGGACGGCTTTAGCTTTAGTATGCCTCACAGCGCTCAAGACTCTCACGTGGGCACTTCTTTCCAAGGAAGTACACTGCGTACCCAAAGCCTTCTGAGCACAAGCAAGGGATACACAGCTCTGGGCACATCCCTCCCTATGCAGTTGGAAGGGCCGGGAACTAAGGTGTTCTCTGAGGCGAGCGTTCCACAGCTTTGAAACAGCCCCAGGAACGCGGTTCTTGGCAGGGTTTCGTTCCCTGCGGGTCTGCCACGTTGAGGAAAACTAAGCGGCCCTGAAAGAAACCACCGGGGCTCCAATTCGGTTTGGGGACTCCTGCTCGACGTCTCTCTAGGTGATGCGGAAACTGGACTTTAGGTCCAGCCCGAAGTAATGCAGAGAGTAACCCCGAGCATTGCTAGGCATTGGGAACATCCGAAGTCACCCAGGTAGGCCTGCTGAGGGCAGTTCGGGGTTAGTGCCGTTCACCACATGCAGCACACACTGCATCCAAAAGTTTCATCGCAGAAGGCCGAACTGTGTTCCACGGGTCTCCCTTGGATTGTCAGAGAAGATAGGTGTATGTGCTGGGTGATCCAGTTGGTAATTGAGAAGCCTGGCAGAGGGCAGTCTTTTCCCCATTTGAAAGGTCGATAGTGGCGGCCTCAAGGCTGACTGAAAGACACTGCCCTTACCCGTCTTCTAGTCACCTCCAGGAGTGCCTCAGTGAAGACAGTGAGTTTTCTCCTACGAATCCAGGTGGTCTCCAGTGCCTTGCTGGGAGCTCATCCCACGCTTGCCCTAGCTAAAGTGTGAAGTCAAAGTGACCCCTAGCCTCAAGGGAAGCGCGAGCGCTTCCTATCAGCCAAGTTGGGTGGGCAGCCACCTCCATGAACCCTGACTCCATAGCGTGCTTTAACTCCTCTGCGGCTTTGCGTAGGCCTAAGAGAGTCGCGTGTGAATTCCTTCTGAGGGAGAGCATGTGCGCTGGGAGTCCCCGTTTTCTTTTCCGAGCCACACAACACAGGACAGACTGCTGGGGTCAGCTCTTGCTACGCAGAGCGAAGGGCAGTGAACTGCTTCTCGCTTGCAGAGCTTGATGTCTACAGCTGGAAGGCAGCCCCGGGACAAAGTTTTGGCCAGTATTACATTCAGCGTGGCTCTCCCTCTGTGGAGGCCCTCCGAACGGCACTGAGAGAATCCCTGAGCCTAAAGTGCATCCTGGCAACCCTTAACCTGTCATCTCACTATTGTGACGCAAGGTACACTGCAGGTGCAGCCTGACAGAAAGTACAGAAAAGCCGGTACGACTCTGAGGCATTTGGACGGGGCAAGGTCCCCTCGGCCTGACTAAGTCATTAAGCGGGTGCTGCTCCTCGTGGCACGCAGAACACCCCCCGTCCAACGAAGTGGGATCCTAGAAAGGCCCAGTGTTGCTGAAAGTCTCCAGGTGTCAGTCAGCGAGTGCTGGCAAATGCGTCGTGGGCTCAAGTTGGCACTGGGAGGATGTGGGAGAAGCCCGACTTTCCCCCTTTGGAAAGCCACTTCGTTGCAGCTTCCAAGCCGCCTGCTACTATTCACTCCACAGATTCCTCTGAGGAGCGGTGACTTTTTCCAAAAGAAACCAGGTGCTTGCGATTCCTTCCGGGGAGCTCACCCCCAGGAGCATACTGTAGCTAAGGTGCCCACTAAATGTGACCTCTAGTCTCGAGGTAAGGTGCACATTTTCCCATTCCCAGAGATAGGGGCGCCCCGGTTTCCAGGAGGTCTTAGTCAGTGGACGGCTTTAGCTTTAGTATGCCTCACAGCGCTCAAGACTCTCACGTGGGCACTTCTTTCCAAGGAAGTACACTGCGTACCCAAAGCCTTCTGAGCACAAGCAAGGGATACACAGCTCTGGGCACATCCCTCCCTATGCAGTTGGAAGGGCCGGGAACTAAGGTGTTCTCTGAGGCGAGCGTTCCACAGCTTTGAAACAGCCCCAGGAACGCGGTTCTTGGCAGGGTTTCGTTCCCTGCGGGTCTGCCACGTTGAGGAAAACTAAGCGGCCCTGAAAGAAACCACCGGGGCTCCAATTCGGTTTGGGGACTCCTGCTCGACGTCTCTCTAGGTGATGCGGAAACTGGACTTTAGGTCCAGCCCGAAGTAATGCAGAGAGTAACCCCGAGCATTGCTAGGCATTGGGAACATCCGAAGTCACCCAGGTAGGCCTGCTGAGGGCAGTTCGGGGTTTGTGCCGTTCACCACATGCAGCACACACTGCATCCAAAAGTTTCATCGCAGAAGGCCGAACTGTGTTCCACGGGTCTCCCTTGGATTGTCAGAGAAGATAGGTGTATGTGCTGGGTGATCCAGTTGGTAATTGAGAAGCCTGGCAGAGGGCAGTCTTTTCCCCATTTGAAAGGTCGATAGTGGCGGCCTCAAGGCTGACTGAAAGACACTGCCCTTACCCGTCTTCTAGTCACCTCCAGGAGTGCCTCAGTGAAGACAGTGAGTTTTCTCCTACGAATCCAGGTGGTCTCCAGTGCCTTGCTGGGAGCTCATCCCACGCTTGCCCTAGCTAAAGTGTGAAGTCAAAGTGACCCCTAGCCTCAAGGGAAGCGCGAGCGCTTCCTATCAGCCAAGTTGGGTGGGCAGCCACCTCCATGAACCCTGACTCCATAGCGTGCTTTAACTCCTCTGCGGCTTTGCGTAGGCCTAAGAGAGTCGCGTGTGAATTCCTTCTGAGGGAGAGCATGTGCGCTGGGAGTCCCCGTTTTCTTTTCCGAGCCACACAACACAGGACAGACTGCTGGGGTCAGCTCTTGCTACGCAGAGCGAAGGGCAGTGAACTGCTTCTCGCTTGCAGAGCTTGATGTCTACAGCTGGAAGGCAGCCCCGGGACAAAGTTTTGGCCAGTATTACATTCAGCGTGGCTCTCCCTCTGTGGAGGCCCTCCGAACGGCACTGAGAGAATCCCTGAGCCTAAAGTGCATCCTGGCAACCCTTAACCTGTCATCTCACTATTGTGACGCAAGGTACACTGCAGGTGCAGCCTGACAGAAAGTACAGAAAAGCCGGTACGACTCTGAGGCATTTGGACGGGGCAAGGTCCCCTCGGCCTGACTAAGTCATTAAGCGGGTGCTGCTCCTCGTGGCACGCAGAACACCCCCCGTCCAACGAAGTGGGATCCTAGAAAGGCCCAGTGTTGCTGAAAGTCTCCAGGTGTCAGTCAGCGAGTGCTGGCAAATGCGTCGTGGGCTCAAGTTGGCACTGGGAGGATGTGGGAGAAGCCCGACTTTCCCCCTTTGGAAAGCCACTTCGTTGCAGCTTCCAAGCCGCCTGCTACTATTCACTCCACAGATTCCTCTGAGGAGCGGTGAGTTTTTCCAAAAGAAACCAGGTGCTTGCGATTCCTTCCGGGGAGCTCACCCCCAGGAGCATACTGTAGCTAAGGTGCCCACTAAATGTGACCTCTAGTCTCGAGGTAAGGTGCACATTTTCCCATTCCCAGAGATAGGGGCGCCCCGGTTTCCAGGAGGTCTTAGTCAGTGGACGGCTTTAGCTTTAGTATGCCTCACAGCGCTCAAGACTCTCACGTGGGCACTTCTTTCCAAGGAAGTACACTGCGTACCCAAAGCCTTCTGAGCACAAGCAAGGGATACACAGCTCTGGGCACATCCCTCCCTATGCAGTTGGAAGGGCCGGGAACTAAGGTGTTCTCTGAGGCGAGCGTTCCACAGCTTTGAAACAGCCCCAGGAACGCGGTTCTTGGCAGGGTTTCGTTCCCTGCGGGTCTGCCACGTTGAGGAAAACTAAGCGGCCCTGAAAGAAACCACCGGGGCTCCAATTCGGTTTGGGGACTCCTGCTCGACGTCTCTCTAGGTGATGCGGAAACTGGACTTTAGGTCCAGCCCGAAGTAATGCAGAGAGTAACCCCGAGCATTGCTAGGCATTGGGAACATCCGAAGTCACCCAGGTAGGCCTGCTGAGGGCAGTTCGGGGTTTGTGCCGTTCACCACATGCAGCACACACTGCATCCAAAAGTTTCATCGCAGAAGGCCGAACTGTGTTCCACGGGTCTCCCTTGGATTGTCAGAGAAGATAGGTGTATGTGCTGGGTGATCCAGTTGGTAATTGAGAAGCCTGGCAGAGGGCAGTCTTTTCCCCATTTGAAAGGTCGATAGTGGCGGCCTCAAGGCTGACTGAAAGACACTGCCCTTACCCGTCTTCTAGTCACCTCCAGGAGTGCCTCAGTGAAGACAGTGAGTTTTCTCCTACGAATCCAGGTGGTCTCCAGTGCCTTGCTGGGAGCTCATCCCACGCTTGCCCTAGCTAAAGTGTGAAGTCAAAGTGACCCCTAGCCTCAAGGGAAGCGCGAGCGCTTCCTATCAGCCAAGTTGGGTGGGCAGCCACCTCCATGAACCCTGACTCCATAGCGTGCTTTAACTCCTCTGCGGCTTTGCGTAGGCCTAAGAGAGTCGCGTGTGAATTCCTTCTGAGGGAGAGCATGTGCGCTGGGAGTCCCCGTTTTCTTTTCCGAGCCACACAACACAGGACAGACTGCTGGGGTCAGCTCTTGCTACGCAGAGCGAAGGGCAGTGAACTGCTTCTCGCTTGCAGAGCTTGATGTCTACAGCTGGAAGGCAGCCCCGGGACAAAGTTTTGGCCAGTATTACATTCAGCGTGGCTCTCCCTCTGTGGAGGCCCTCCGAACGGCACTGAGAGAATCCCTGAGCCTAAAGTGCATCCTGGCAACCCTTAACCTGTCATCTCACTATTGTGACGCAAGGTACACTGCAGGTGCAGCCTGACAGAAAGTACAGAAAAGCCGGTACGACTCTGAGGCATTTGGACGGGGCAAGGTCCCCTCGGCCTGACTAAGTCATTAAGCGGGTGCTGCTCCTCGTGGCACGCAGAACACCCCCCGTCCAACGAAGTGGGATCCTAGAAAGGCCCAGTGTTGCTGAAAGTCTCCAGGTGTCAGTCAGCGAGTGCTGGCAAATGCGTCGTGGGCTCAAGTTGGCACTGGGAGGATGTGGGAGAAGCCCGACTTTCCCCCTTTGGAAAGCCACTTCGTTGCAGCTTCCAAGCCGCCTGCTACTATTCACTCCACAGATTCCTCTGAGGAGCGGTGAGTTTTTCCAAAAGAAACCAGGTGCTTGCGATTCCTTCCGGGGAGCTCACCCCCAGGAGCATACTGTAGCTAAGGTGCCCACTAAATGTGACCTCTAGTCTCGAGGTAAGGTGCACATTTTCCCATTCCCAGAGATAGGGGCGCCCCGGTTTCCAGGAGGTCTTAGTCAGTGGACGGCTTTAGCTTTAGTATGCCTCACAGCGCTCAAGACTCTCACGTGGGCACTTCTTTCCAAGGAAGTACACTGCGTACCCAAAGCCTTCTGAGCACAAGCAAGGGATACACAGCTCTGGGCACATCCCTCCCTATGCAGTTGGAAGGGCCGGGAACTAAGGTGTTCTCTGAGGCGAGCGTTCCACAGCTTTGAAACAGCCCCAGGAACGCGGTTCTTGGCAGGGTTTCGTTCCCTGCGGGTCTGCCACGTTGAGGAAAACTAAGCGGCCCTGAAAGAAACCACCGGGGCTCCAATTCGGTTTGGGGACTCCTGCTCGACGTCTCTCTAGGTGATGCGGAAACTGGACTTTAGGTCCAGCCCGAAGTAATGCAGAGAGTAACCCCGAGCATTGCTAGGCATTGGGAACATCCGAAGTCACCCAGGTAGGCCTGCTGAGGGCAGTTCGGGGTTTGTGCCGTTCACCACATGCAGCACACACTGCATCCAAAAGTTTCATCGCAGAAGGCCGAACTGTGTTCCACGGGTCTCCCTTGGATTGTCAGAGAAGATAGGTGTATGTGCTGGGTGATCCAGTTGGTAATTGAGAAGCCTGGCAGAGGGCAGTCTTTTCCCCATTTGAAAGGTCGATAGTGGCGGCCTCAAGGCTGACTGAAAGACACTGCCCTTACCCGTCTTCTAGTCACCTCCAGGAGTGCCTCAGTGAAGACAGTGAGTTTTCTCCTACGAATCCAGGTGGTCTCCAGTGCCTTGCTGGGAGCTCATCCCACGCTTGCCCTAGCTAAAGTGTGAAGTCAAAGTGACCCCTAGCCTCAAGGGAAGCGCGAGCGCTTCCTATCAGCCAAGTTGGGTGGGCAGCCACCTCCATGAACCCTGACTCCATAGCGTGCTTTAACTCCTCTGCGGCTTTGCGTAGGCCTAAGAGAGTCGCGTGTGAATTCCTTCTGAGGGAGAGCATGTGCGCTGGGAGTCCCCGTTTTCTTTTCCGAGCCACACAACACAGGACAGACTGCTGGGGTCAGCTCTTGCTACGCAGAGCGAAGGGCAGTGAACTGCTTCTCGCTTGCAGAGCTTGATGTCTACAGCTGGAAGGCAGCCCCGGGACCAAGTTTTGGCCAGTATTACATTCAGCGTGGCTCTCCCTCTGTGGAGGCCCTCCGAACGGCACTGAGAGAATCCCTGAGCCTAAAGTGCATCCTGGCAACCCTTAACCTGTCATCTCACTCTTGTGACGCAAGGTACACTGCAGGTGCAGCCTGACAGAAAGTACAGAAAAGCCGGTACGACTCTGAGGCATTTGGACGGGGCAAGGTCCCCTCGGCCTGACTAAGTCATTAAGCGGGTGCTGCTCCTCGTGGCACGCAGAACACCCCCCGTCCAACGAAGTGGGATCCTAGAAAGGCCCAGTGTTGCTGAAAGTCTCCAGGTGTCAGTCAGCGAGTGCTGGCAAATGCGTCGTGGGCTCAAGTTGGCACTGGGAGGATGTGGGAGAAGCCCGACTTTCCCCCTTTGGAAAGCCACTTCGTTGCAGCTTCCAAGCCGCCTGCTACTATTCACTCCACAGATTCCTCTGAGGAGCGGTGAGTTTTTCCAAAAGAAACCAGGTGCTTGCGATTCCTTCCGGGGAGCTCACCCCCAGGAGCATACTGTAGCTAAGGTGCCCACTAAATGTGACCTCTAGTCTCGAGGTAAGGTGCACATTTTCCCATTCCCAGAGATAGGGGCGCCCCGGTTTCCAGGAGGTCTTAGTCAGTGGACGGCTTTAGCTTTAGTATGCCTCACAGCGCTCAAGACTCTCACGTGGGCACTTCTTTCCAAGGAAGTACACTGCGTACCCAAAGCCTTCTGAGCACAAGCAAGGGATACACAGCTCTGGGCACATCCCTCCCTATGCAGTTGGAAGGGCCGGGAACTAAGGTGTTCTCTGAGGCGAGCGTTCCACAGCTTTGAAACAGCCCCAGGAACGCGGTTCTTGGCAGGGTTTCGTTCCCTGCGGGTCTGCCACGTTGAGGAAAACTAAGCGGCCCTGAAAGAAACCACCGGGGCTCCAATTCGGTTTGGGGACTCCTGCTCGACGTCTCTCTAGGTGATGCGGAAACTGGACTTTAGGTCCAGCCCGAAGTAATGCAGAGAGTAACCCCGAGCATTGCTAGGCATTGGGAACATCCGAAGTCACCCAGGTAGGCCTGCTGAGGGCAGTTCGGGGTTTGTGCCGTTCACCACATGCAGCACACACTGCATCCAAAAGTTTCATCGCAGAAGGCCGAACTGTGTTCCACGGGTCTCCCTTGGATTGTCAGAGAAGATAGGTGTATGTGCTGGGTGATCCAGTTGGTAATTGAGAAGCCTGGCAGAGGGCAGTCTTTTCCCCATTTGAAAGGTCGATAGTGGCGGCCTCAAGGCTGACTGAAAGACACTGCCCTTACCCGTCTTCTAGTCACCTCCAGGAGTGCCTCAGTGAAGACAGTGAGTTTTCTCCTACGAATCCAGGTGGTCTCCAGTGCCTTGCTGGGAGCTCATCCCACGCTTGCCCTAGCTAAAGTGTGAAGTCAAAGTGACCCCTAGCCTCAAGGGAAGCGCGAGCGCTTCCTATCAGCCAAGTTGGGTGGGCAGCCACCTCCATGAACCCTGACTCCATAGCGTGCTTTAACTCCTCTGCGGCTTTGCGTAGGCCTAAGAGAGTCGCGTGTGAATTCCTTCTGAGGGAGAGCATGTGCGCTGGGAGTCCCCGTTTTCTTTTCCGAGCCACACAACACAGGACAGACTGCTGGGGTCAGCTCTTGCTACGCAGAGCGAAGGGCAGTGAACTGCTTCTCGCTTGCAGAGCTTGATGTCTACAGCTGGAAGGCAGCCCCGGGACCAAGTTTTGGCCAGTATTACATTCAGCGTGGCTCTCCCTCTGTGGAGGCCCTCCGAACGGCACTGAGAGAATCCCTGAGCCTAAAGTGCATCCTGGCAACCCTTAACCTGTCATCTCACTATTGTGACGCAAGGTACACTGCAGGTGCAGCCTGACAGAAAGTACAGAAAAGCCGGTACGACTCTGAGGCATTTGGACGGGGCAAGGTCCCCTCGGCCTGACTAAGTCATTAAGCGGGTGCTGCTCCTCGTGGCACGCAGAACACCCCCCGTCCAACGAAGTGGGATCCTAGAAAGGCCCAGTGTTGCTGAAAGTCTCCAGGTGTCAGTCAGCGAGTGCTGGCAAATGCGTCGTGGGCTCAAGTTGGCACTGGGAGGATGTGGGAGAAGCCCGACTTTCCCCCTTTGGAAAGCCACTTCGTTGCAGCTTCCAAGCCGCCTGCTACTATTCACTCCACAGATTCCTCTGAGGAGCGGTGAGTTTTTCCAAAAGAAACCAGGTGCTTGCGATTCCTTCCGGGGAGCTCACCCCCAGGAGCATACTGTAGCTAAGGTGCCCACTAAATGTGACCTCTAGTCTCGAGGTAAGGTGCACATTTTCCCATTCCCAGAGATAGGGGCGCCCCGGTTTCCAGGAGGTCTTAGTCAGTGGACGGCTTTAGCTTTAGTATGCCTCACAGCGCTCAAGACTCTCACGTGGGCACTTCTTTCCAAGGAAGTACACTGCGTACCCAAAGCCTTCTGAGCACAAGCAAGGGATACACAGCTCTGGGCACATCCCTCCCTATGCAGTTGGAAGGGCCGGGAACTAAGGTGTTCTCTGAGGCGAGCGTTCCACAGCTTTGAAACAGCCCCAGGAACGCGGTTCTTGGCAGGGTTTCGTTCCCTGCGGGTCTGCCACGTTGAGGAAAACTAAGCGGCCCTGAAAGAAACCACCGGGGCTCCAATTCGGTTTGGGGACTCCTGCTCGACGTCTCTCTAGGTGATGCGGAAACTGGACTTTAGGTCCAGCCCGAAGTAATGCAGAGAGTAACCCCGAGCATTGCTAGGCATTGGGAACATCCGAAGTCACCCAGGTAGGCCTGCTGAGGGCAGTTCGGGGTTTGTGCCGTTCACCACATGCAGCACACACTGCATCCAAAAGTTTCATCGCAGAAGGCCGAACTGTGTTCCACGGGTCTCCCTTGGATTGTCAGAGAAGATAGGTGTATGTGCTGGGTGATCCAGTTGGTAATTGAGAAGCCTGGCAGAGGGCAGTCTTTTCCCCATTTGAAAGGTCGATAGTGGCGGCCTCAAGGCTGACTGAAAGACACTGCCCTTACCCGTCTTCTAGTCACCTCCAGGAGTGCCTCAGTGAAGACAGTGAGTTTTCTCCTACGAATCCAGGTGGTCTCCAGTGCCTTGCTGGGAGCTCATCCCACGCTTGCCCTAGCTAAAGTGTGAAGTCAAAGTGACCCCTAGCCTCAAGGGAAGCGCGAGCGCTTCCTATCAGCCAAGTTGGGTGGGCAGCCACCTCCATGAACCCTGACTCCATAGCGTGCTTTAACTCCTCTGCGGCTTTGCGTAGGCCTAAGAGAGTCGCGTGTGAATTCCTTCTGAGGGAGAGCATGTGCGCTGGGAGTCCCCGTTTTCTTTTCCGAGCCACACAACACAGGACAGACTGCTGGGGTCAGCTCTTGCTACGCAGAGCGAAGGGCAGTGAACTGCTTCTCGCTTGCAGAGCTTGATGTCTACAGCTGGAAGGCAGCCCCGGGACCAAGTTTTGGCCAGTATTACATTCAGCGTGGCTCTCCCTCTGTGGAGGCCCTCCGAACGGCACTGAGAGAATCCCTGAGCCTAAAGTGCATCCTGGCAACCCTTAACCTGTCATCTCACTCTTGTGACGCAAGGTACACTGCAGGTGCAGCCTGACAGAAAGTACAGAAAAGCCGGTACGACTCTGAGGCATTTGGACGGGGCAAGGTCCCCTCGGCCTGACTAAGTCATTAAGCGGGTGCTGCTCCTCGTGGCACGCAGAACACCCCCCGTCCAACGAAGTGGGATCCTAGAAAGGCCCAGTGTTGCTGAAAGTCTCCAGGTGTCAGTCAGCGAGTGCTGGCAAATGCGTCGTGGGCTCAAGTTGGCACTGGGAGGATGTGGGAGAAGCCCGACTTTCCCCCTTTGGAAAGCCACTTCGTTGCAGCTTCCAAGCCGCCTGCTACTATTCACTCCACAGATTCCTCTGAGGAGCGGTGACTTTTTCCAAAAGAAACCAGGTGCTTGCGATTCCTTCCGGGGAGCTCACCCCCAGGAGCATACTGTAGCTAAGGTGCCCACTAAATGTGACCTCTAGTCTCGAGGTAAGGTGCACATTTTCCCATTCCCAGAGATAGGGGCGCCCCGGTTTCCAGGAGGTCTTAGTCAGTGGACGGCTTTAGCTTTAGTATGCCTCACAGCGCTCAAGACTCTCACGTGGGCACTTCTTTCCAAGGAAGTACACTGCGTACCCAAAGCCTTCTGAGCACAAGCAAGGGATACACAGCTCTGGGCACATCCCTCCCTATGCAGTTGGAAGGGCCGGGAACTAAGGTGTTCTCTGAGGCGAGCGTTCCACAGCTTTGAAACAGCCCCAGGAACGCGGTTCTTGGCAGGGTTTCGTTCCCTGCGGGTCTGCCACGTTGAGGAAAACTAAGCGGCCCTGAAAGAAACCACCGGGGCTCCAATTCGGTTTGGGGACTCCTGCTCGACGTCTCTCTAGGTGATGCGGAAACTGGACTTTAGGTCCAGCCCGAAGTAATGCAGAGAGTAACCCCGAGCATTGCTAGGCATTGGGAACATCCGAAGTCACCCAGGTAGGCCTGCTGAGGGCAGTTCGGGGTTTGTGCCGTTCACCACATGCAGCACACACTGCATCCAAAAGTTTCATCGCAGAAGGCCGAACTGTGTTCCACGGGTCTCCCTTGGATTGTCAGAGAAGATAGGTGTATGTGCTGGGTGATCCAGTTGGTAATTGAGAAGCCTGGCAGAGGGCAGTCTTTTCCCATTTGAAAGGTCGATAGTGGCGGCCTCAAGGCTGACTGAAAGACACTGCCCTTACCCGTCTTCTAGTCACCTCCAGGAGTGCCTCAGTGAAGACAGTGAGTTTTCTCCTACGAATCCAGGTGGTCTCCAGTGCCTTGCTGGGAGCTCATCCCACGCTTGCCCTAGCTAAAGTGTGAAGTCAAAGTGACCCCTAGCCTCAAGGGAAGCGCGAGCGCTTCCTATCAGCCAAGTTGGGTGGGCAGCCACCTCCATGAACCCTGACTCCATAGCGTGCTTTAACTCCTCTGCGGCTTTGCGTAGGCCTAAGAGAGTCGCGTGTGAATTCCTTCTGAGGGAGAGCATGTGCGCTGGGAGTCCCCGTTTTCTTTTCCGAGCCACACAACACAGGACAGACTGCTGGGGTCAGCTCTTGCTACGCAGAGCGAAGGGCAGTGAACTGCTTCTCGCTTGCAGAGCTTGATGTCTACAGCTGGAAGGCAGCCCCGGGACCAAGTTTTGGCCAGTATTACATTCAGCGTGGCTCTCCCTCTGTGGAGGCCCTCCGAACGGCACTGAGAGAATCCCTGAGCCTAAAGTGCATCCTGGCAACCCTTAACCTGTCATCTCACTCTTGTGACGCAAGGTACACTGCAGGTGCAGCCTGACAGAAAGTACAGAAAAGCCGGTACGACTCTGAGGCATTTGGACGGGGCAAGGTCCCCTCGGCCTGACTAAGTCATTAAGCGGGTGCTGCTCCTCGTGGCACGCAGAACACCCCCCGTCCAACGAAGTGGGATCCTAGAAAGGCCCAGTGTTGCTGAAAGTCTCCAGGTGTCAGTCAGCGAGTGCTGGCAAATGCGTCGTGGGCTCAAGTTGGCACTGGGAGGATGTGGGAGAAGCCCGACTTTCCCCCTTTGGAAAGCCACTTCGTTGCAGCTTCCAAGCCGCCTGCTACTATTCACTCCACAGATTCCTCTGAGGAGCGGTGAGTTTTTCCAAAAGAAACCAGGTGCTTGCGATTCCTTCCGGGGAGCTCACCCCCAGGAGCATACTGTAGCTAAGGTGCCCACTAAATGTGACCTCTAGTCTCGAGGTAAGGTGCACATTTTCCCATTCCCAGAGATAGGGGCGCCCCGGTTTCCAGGAGGTCTTAGTCAGTGGACGGCTTTAGCTTTAGTATGCCTCACAGCGCTCAAGACTCTCACGTGGGCACTTCTTTCCAAGGAAGTACACTGCGTACCCAAAGCCTTCTGAGCACAAGCAAGGGATACACAGCTCTGGGCACATCCCTCCCTATGCAGTTGGAAGGGCCGGGAACTAAGGTGTTCTCTGAGGCGAGCGTTCCACAGCTTTGAAACAGCCCCAGGAACGCGGTTCTTGGCAGGGTTTCGTTCCCTGCGGGTCTGCCACGTTGAGGAAAACTAAGCGGCCCTGAAAGAAACCACCGGGGCTCCAATTCGGTTTGGGGACTCCTGCTCGACGTCTCTCTAGGTGATGCGGAAACTGGACTTTAGGTCCAGCCCGAAGTAATGCAGAGAGTAACCCCGAGCATTGCTAGGCATTGGGAACATCCGAAGTCACCCAGGTAGGCCTGCTGAGGGCAGTTCGGGGTTTGTGCCGTTCACCACATGCAGCACACACTGCATCCAAAAGTTTCATCGCAGAAGGCCGAACTGTGTTCCACGGGTCTCCCTTGGATTGTCAGAGAAGATAGGTGTATGTGCTGGGTGATCCAGTTGGTAATTGAGAAGCCTGGCAGAGGGCAGTCTTTTCCCCATTTGAAAGGTCGATAGTGGCGGCCTCAAGGCTGACTGAAAGACACTGCCCTTACCCGTCTTCTAGTCACCTCCAGGAGTGCCTCAGTGAAGACAGTGAGTTTTCTCCTACGAATCCAGGTGGTCTCCAGTGCCTTGCTGGGAGCTCATCCCACGCTTGCCCTAGCTAAAGTGTGAAGTCAAAGTGACCCCTAGCCTCAAGGGAAGCGCGAGCGCTTCCTATCAGCCAAGTTGGGTGGGCAGCCACCTCCATGAACCCTGACTCCATAGCGTGCTTTAACTCCTCTGCGGCTTTGCGTAGGCCTAAGAGAGTCGCGTGTGAATTCCTTCTGAGGGAGAGCATGTGCGCTGGGAGTCCCCGTTTTCTTTTCCGAGCCACACAACACAGGACAGACTGCTGGGGTCAGCTCTTGCTACGCAGAGCGAAGGGCAGTGAACTGCTTCTCGCTTGCAGAGCTTGATGTCTACAGCTGGAAGGCAGCCCCGGGACCAAGTTTTGGCCAGTATTACATTCAGCGTGGCTCTCCCTCTGTGGAGGCCCTCCGAACGGCACTGAGAGAATCCCTGAGCCTAAAGTGCATCCTGGCAACCCTTAACCTGTCATCTCACTATTGTGACGCAAGGTACACTGCAGGTGCAGCCTGACAGAAAGTACAGAAAAGCCGGTACGACTCTGAGGCATTTGGACGGGGCAAGGTCCCCTCGGCCTGACTAAGTCATTAAGCGGGTGCTGCTCCTCGTGGCACGCAGAACACCCCCCGTCCAACGAAGTGGGATCCTAGAAAGGCCCAGTGTTGCTGAAAGTCTCCAGGTGTCAGTCAGCGAGTGCTGGCAAATGCGTCGTGGGCTCAAGTTGGCACTGGGAGGATGTGGGAGAAGCCCGACTTTCCCCCTTTGGAAAGCCACTTCGTTGCAGCTTCCAAGCCGCCTGCTACTATTCACTCCACAGATTCCTCTGAGGAGCGGTGAGTTTTTCCAAAAGAAACCAGGTGCTTGCGATTCCTTCCGGGGAGCTCACCCCCAGGAGCATACTGTAGCTAAGGTGCCCACTAAATGTGACCTCTAGTCTCGAGGTAAGGTGCACATTTTCCCATTCCCAGAGATAGGGGCGCCCCGGTTTCCAGGAGGTCTTAGTCAGTGGACGGCTTTAGCTTTAGTATGCCTCACAGCGCTCAAGACTCTCACGTGGGCACTTCTTTCCAAGGAAGTACACTGCGTACCCAAAGCCTTCTGAGCACAAGCAAGGGATACACAGCTCTGGGCACATCCCTCCCTATGCAGTTGGAAGGGCCGGGAACTAAGGTGTTCTCTGAGGCGAGCGTTCCACAGCTTTGAAACAGCCCCAGGAACGCGGTTCTTGGCAGGGTTTCGTTCCCTGCGGGTCTGCCACGTTGAGGAAAACTAAGCGGCCCTGAAAGAAACCACCGGGGCTCCAATTCGGTTTGGGGACTCCTGCTCGACGTCTCTCTAGGTGATGCGGAA